>NW_019173087.1:0-124998 GCF_001831195.1 Colletotrichum orchidophilum
CTCTCACAACGTTCGGTCCTCTCCCAGCTAGGCAAGTGCCCTGGGAAATCGATCCAAGCTGGATCGCCGAGCTGCCTCTGCCGCTGCTTTTTTGGTGTCGTGTGCAGGCCCCGACACTAGATACACCACCTAACCCTAACCCTAACCCTAACCCTAACCCTAACCCTAACCCTAACCCTAACCCTAACCCTAACCCTAACCCTAACCCTAACCCTAACCCTAACCCTAACCCTAATTATATAGTCCGTAATATTGATTTAACTATTATTAATCCGGATATTTACGACGGCGAGCGTATTTATTAATATATTTTTATAATACCTTTTTTTAAGTTAATAATTAAATATATTAATAAATATATTAAGCGCTATTTATTAGAATACGTCCGACGGTATAGTATTATTTTTATTTATAACGGCCTTAGCTAATTATTTAAATTTATTTTATATTTAGTTTTACCTTTTTATAAACTAGTACGGCGGCTTTTTATCGTCCGATAGCTTTTATATATAGGATTATATATATAATAAGACTTTTTAAACGTTTTTATATCGTATTTATATATCTTTTTTTATATAGTTATTAAACGGCCGAGCGGGCTTAATATATATTTCTTTTTATTAAACCTTAAATAATATTATATAATCGATTTTATTTAGTATTAACGTGGCCTTAGCCCGCTTTAAGATTTCTTAAATTAAAATTTATATTATTTATAATACGTCCTCCTTAGCCTTTTAGATCGGCGCTATAGTTTCGTAAAGTTAGTTAATATATAGTCCGTATAGATATTTTACTTAACTTATTTATTAAAGCTATAAATTCGGCTTTAATATATTATTAGTTTTATAAACGAGATTATTATAATTAACTTTTATTTATTCGGTATATTTTTATTATAATTAATAAAGAGTTTTTATAATATATTATAACGCCGCTTTTTTTATAATAACGTCCGGCGCTAGACTTAGCTATAGGCCGCGGCTTATTTTAAACTATTAGCTTTTAGCCTAGGCTAAAAAGAATTTTTAATATCGTATTTCGATCGTTTATAATATATTTTATGCTTTTTTTAATTATATATTAATATTATTACTTTTTTTTTAACCGTTTTTTTAGTTATAATGTTTTCGGTAATAATTTTATATTTATTAGATTTAGCGATTAATATATAAATATTAATAATAACGGATGCCGTCCGTTCGTAGCTTAGTAAGATAGTTAATAAGGTTTATTATTAACTTAGGGTAGCGTAGTTATTTAAAATTTATTTAGTTTTTATATATATTTAATATATTAAAAATAGCGGTTATAATATTAATATAACTAAGTATTAATATATTATAATACCGTATTTATAAGTGCGTTATTATTTTATTATATATTATAGCGAATTAGTATATTTTATAAATAGTAATTAAATATTTTTTATTAAATATAAACGGTTTTATTATATATAAAAATCTTATAAAAATATATAGCTTGTTATATAATAATCGTAAGATAATACAATAATAAATAATATAAGTTTTTAAAAATAGTGAGCTATACTAATTATAATTAGAATTAGATATTATTAAATAAGTAATTATTTTAGTTACGGCGTTATATTAAACGTTAAAATTGTTATTTTTCTTAGTTATAATAGTAGGCGTTATTTAGTCTATAATACATTAAGCCCGTACCTTATCGCAAAACCGTAATAATTTTAATTACTATTTTATAATAGTAATTTAAAAAATAAATATTTATAACGTTATAAGCGTTATAAATTAATTAAGATAAATCGATATATGTTAATTTCGTATTATTTATTTTAAGAAGCGTTTATTAACTTTACTTTATATATTTTTTATTAATTTTACCCCCCTGCTTTTATATCTTATATTTATTTTATTAAGTATTTTTTATTAACTTTATTATAGTTCGTCGTATTCGCTAAGTTAGGTTATAAACTTTTATATTATATCTTAAATATAAATAAAAAAACTTTATATATTATTATTAACCGTTTTTTTATTTATTATAATAGCTAAACGGGCTACGTTATATTACTTCTTTATTTATATTTTATATATAATAAGTATATATACGATTTTAATAACGGCCGAATATTTTATTATATAATCCGTAATATCGATTTAGCCGCTGTTAGTTTAAATATTTATAATAATAAATATACTTATTAATACGTTTTTATAATACCCTTTTTTAAATTAATAATTAAATATATTAATAAATATATCGAGTGCTATTTATTAAAATACGTTTAATAGCGTAATACCGCTTTTATTTACGACGGCTTTAATTAACGGCTCGAATTCGTTTTATATTTAGTTTTACCTTTTTATAAACCGGTACGGCGGCTTTTTATCGTTTAATAATTTTTATATATAAGATTATATATATAATAAGACCTTTTAAACGTTTTTATACTGTATTTACGTATTTTTTTTTATATAATTATTAAACGACTAGGCGGGTTTAATATATATTTCTTTTTATTAAACTTTGAATAATATTATATAGCCGATTTTATTTAGCGTTAATATAGCCTTAGCCCGTTTTAAAACTTTTTAAATTAAAGTTTATATTATTTATAATACGTCCTTTTTAGCCTTTTAAATTAGCGCTATAATTTTATAAAACTAATTAATATATAATTTATATAAATATTCTATTTAACTTATTTATTAAAATTATAAATTCGGTTTTAATATATCGTTAGTTTTATAAATAAAATTATTATAACTTACCCTTATTTATTTAATATATTTTTATTATAATTAATAAAAAGTTTTTATAATATACCGTAACGCCGCCTCTTTTATAATAACGTCCGGCGTTAAACTTAGCCATAGGCCGTAACTTATTTTAAATTATTAGTTTCCGGCCTAAGTTAAAAAGAATTTTTAATACCGTACCCTAATCGTTTATAATATATTTCGTATTTTTTTTAATTATATATTAATATTATTATTTTTTTTTTAATTATTATTTTAGCCGTAGTATTTTTAATAATAATCTTATATTTATTAAATTTAATAATTAATATATAAATATTAATAATAACGGATATTATCCGTTCGCGGCTTAATAAAATAATCGATAAGGTTTATTATTAACTTAGGGTAACGTAATTATTTAAAATTTATTTAATTTTTATATATATTTAATATATTAAAAACGGCGGTTATAATATTAATATGGCTAAGTATTAGTATATTATAATATCGTATTTATAAATACGTTACTATTTTATTATATATTATAATAAATTAGTATATTTTATAAATAGTAATTAAATACTTTTTATTAAATATAAACGGTTCTATTTTATAAAAATATTTTATAAAAGTGTATAGCTTATTATATAATAATTATAAGATAATATAATAATAAATAGTATAAGTTTTTAAAAATAGTAAGTTATATTAATTATAATTAGAATTAAATACTATTAAATAAGTAATTATTTTAATTATAATGTTATATTAAATATTAAAATTATTATTTTTTTTAATTATAATAATAAGCGTTATCTAATTCGTAATACGTTAAACCCATATCCTATTGTAAAACCATAGTAATCTTAACTACTATTTTATAATAATAATTTAAAAAATAAATATTTATAACGTTATAAATATTATAAATTAGTTAAAATAAATCAATATATATTATTTTCGTACTATTTATTTTAAAAAACGTTTATTAATTTTATTTTATATATTCTTTATTAACTCTACCCTTTTACTTTTATGCCCTATATTTATTTTGTTAGGCATCTTTTATTAACTCTAATATAGTTCGTCGTGTTCCTTAAGATAGGTAAAATAAAAAAGAGATATTTAATTAAAAATTAGCTCGTTAATTAATAATTAATATAAAGGTCTATAAATAGTCTATGCGCATGCGCTACCTCGGGGTCGAATTATACTTCTAATTTAATATATCTTAATATTTTAAGTATTAATATAAGAATTAGAAACTTTGACCTAGGTATATCCTAGGGCGACTGTATAGTGTATTCGAGTCAGCCGGCGTCGCCGAGATGAGCTTGGTGCACGACCATAGAAACAAAACTAAAGCGGAATAGCCCCGGAGACGGCAGGAGAGAGATTTTCAGCTGTCCAGGTTCGAATAGCAAAACACTAAAACCCATTTAAAATTAAGATTAAATTCATTAATATGCATTACCGGCGTACCCGGTCATTAAGGCCGGTCGCCTACTTACTTTCAAGTTTAGGTTTAAGAGCTAAGTTCGAGTCAAGGCGGCTAGCAAATAGACCTCTTGGCTGGCCAACACTGTTCTTTTAAATAAGGCAGCTCGCTCTGTCAAGCTAGCCAGCTCTCTCACTGCCCTACGTCTAATCGAGACAATGAAATTTTTGATAGTTCTTTTCCTCTTGGTGGTCGGCGCATGCTGTACCGATTCGAATCTCGCCCCTCCCGATCTTAATGTTGTCACCGATGAGAACTTCCCACGCAACGTGGCAGCTCAAGCCGATTCTCTCAGTGTAAGCCATCATGGAAGCTTGACTTCGCTCGAAGCCCACAAAGCCTACAAAAGACTAAGTTGGGTCATTCCTGGCACGCCGAGAAGAGACCAATACTATTATTTCATGAGCTGCACCCTACCCCGTAAAGGTTACATACCGGAAAACGAAGCTACATATTCCGTTATGAAAAAAACAGGTTGCATCCATGTGGGGCTTGTCGTAGGCCAAGTATCCGGGCGGTGGTGGAGGAGAGAATTCAACGGAACTTATCTTGATGTGCGACTGTTATATGGGGACCAGCAACCTGGGGTCCAGCAACCTGGGCTCCAGCAACCTGGGGTCCAGCAACCTGGGGTCCAGCAACCTGGGGTCCAGCAACCTGGGCTCCAGCAACCTGGGGTCCAGCAACCTGATCGCTGGTTCCAACGCAAAAGGGACTTTAAACCTAATGAATATCAAGAGTAAGTGCCTTAACTAAGTAATATTTTCTAAGCTTAATATGTCTTATCTATAGACCCTAAACTTAGTTATTGCTAGTTATCTCCCATACTAACATTCTTTTAGTTATATCTACAAAGGAACAACGACTTCAATAAAAGCGAATATAACTAGCCTCTGGGAGAAAGGTATATTATAAAAGTAGCCGTATATAACTTATGGATTCAAGCTAAGAAAATAATATATAACTAGGTGAACAGTGGGTTTTAGAAAGTAAAGGAGAGTTTCATGAATATATGAACTGCTTAATTTATTATAAGTACCTTGAAAAGACGTTAGAACCTTGACGTAAGGGCAACTAAAGTTTTATCACAATCGCTTTAGTGTTCCCTTTAGCTCTCTTAACATAGCGCCCTAGTTTACTATACAGGTTCTAAGACTTATTATTAAAGACCTATTACCTTAGTTTAATCTCTTTTTATATTTATAAATAGACGGGAGGTTAGAGTTATATTAAAATTATTACGACTTATAAATAAGGAAGGATAATAGCTAAACGACCTACCGGGATGTAAGGCGGCTAAAATAGGACATTTGGATTGATTTTTAATACGGATACATAAAGAATATCCCGCTTTTAGCCATAGCATAACCGACAGAACTTTCCGTTTCCTTTCAGTCCTCCTTTCTTCTTTACTCCCCTTCAGCACCCACCCTCTTATATGCCGCTTACTTTAATCTTTACCGTCCCCCTTTATTTTATACATTAAACTAACCGTTCTTTATCGGCTTATCGCTACTTTTATTTATCACTACTTTGTTAAATAAGATATTCTTCTTCAAGTCTCCTTAATTCAAAATACTAGGTGTTACTACGGTAGAATTAATATTGCCTTCCGGAGTTATGGTTTAGTAGGCCTTTTGCACCACGCCGCTAACGGGTGACTTCGATCGTAGCAGACGATACGAGTAGAGCGGTGAAGTATATCGCTTCCGAGGCAACGTTCCATGGTCGAAATTCAAGCTGGAGCTGTGACACAGTGTTGCCCACTGTGCCGCCGTCTTTGCAGCTTGTCGCTAGGTTTAGTCAGTGCCAAATCACAAGACGTTCCAAATCGACAATAGTTGTATTGCACTTGTATATGTCGATGGAAAAGGCCAACATCTCGCGCTAACCCTCGTCAGGAAGCACATAGTTAAAGAAGGCTTTCCCATGGCCAGGCCGCCCGGTTGAAAAGACCATCAGCAACACCACCAGCCTTGGTCATAGCCGGCTTCGCGCCCAGGGAGGACCAGTCGGGAATACAGAAACAGCCTGTAGCCGCCTCAATGTCGATCCAGTCTTCCGCTTGGTCTGGGCCCTCGAATGTGGATACGAAAGGCCTGCTTTGGTAGTGGAAGTAGGCGCCCGAACCTGAGTAGCTATTGATGAGAGACTCCACCTCGCTTTTGGGCCATGGACCGTTTCCGGCGTAATCAAAGGAGAAGAAAAGTTGAAATCCGAGAGAAGAGGCGTGTTGGAACGCCGCAGCTACAGAGTTTTCGTTGGTCGGATCGCCGTAAGCCATGTTGAGCGCAAAGGCATCAATGTGAGCCTTCTGCGCGGCAGAGATATCACCAATCCAGTCATTTGCACTATAGTTGGCCGAGTTGGTGATCTGTCGGCATGTTTCAGCAGGGAATTTCGTCTGAGAGGGAGGGCGAAAATTACCAGACAGTGAGCGAATACGGATTGGCTTTGAGCAATGCCTATCAGGGCTAGGATGCCCACGAGCGAGGCGAAGGCAATTATTCTCTAAGATGCAATGACCCAGGACACGAAATACGGTCCCTTTGACTCGGATTTGTAGTCTCGATGGCCAAAGGAAATTTAAAGTTAATGATAGTGTCTGAAAGATCGTTTAGAAGTTCGGCGTCTTTCCAGTGCCCGGACGAATAGCATGAGACGCTCCAACTAATCAGGGCGGCGTCCAGGAAAGCGCTCGGTCTCATTTGACTCAGCAACTGACTGGCTAGACTATGACCTCTATTCCCGCGCCGCGCATAAGGCGGCAATGGATTTCCTACATCACGCGATGGTTTGACTCGACGATGCGAGTTGGATTATTCCCATGCAGCCCATGAGGCAGAGGTGGGAGCCGGCGTCCAATGAACGCAGGTAGACCAAAGCAGATCCCAATCTCGGGAGCAACCGTTTTTCCAACGGCAAAATGCCCCAAAATATGTGGAAATAGCCTCGGTCTATCGGAGGAATGCTTATGGCATGGCTCCTATCCCATTCACCCGGCGATTGCAGTACCCGTTTTGGTCGAGTACCAGGTCCTTGCTAAGTAAGGAGTTGAGGCTGAGTGCAGAATGGGTTGCATGTAATTCAGGCTAAATAGGAATCGCGGCCTCGGGCTGTTGAGATCGCTTGAAGTCAGAGCACAGACTTCCAAAGGAATGCTAAGCCAAGGGTGGATTTGTCCTTGTCACCAATAAGGCAGAGTCGCCAATGGCCGGAAGACTAGGCGCACTAGAGAAGAAGACTCAAAAAGAACGAAATAAGACTCAGGAGAGAAACAATATAAGACTCAACGTGGAACATGACCGTTGGAGGCGTCATTTCTCCCAGTCAACCATTTCACTACTTGACCAATACGCTAGCCATGATGTGGAAAGTCACGTTGTGCAAAGTTCTCAGCCTTGCTCTCCTCGCCCCCGCTATTCTGGGCGAAGAGAGCTCAATTATTTCCGACAAGCCCGTCAGTGAGCATCAACTCGCCAGCAACAACCATGCTCCTCAGATTTGGGTCGACTCTCGTGACTTCAAAGGCGTCCAACGTGCTGCAGCAGACCTGTCGCAAGACTTTGGGCGTGTCTTTGGAGTAAACGGTACACTGTCGCACGCGGCCAGTCTGCCAAACACCACGAACGCTACGTCAGTCATCATAGCTGGATCTCTTGGAAAGTCAGAAATCATTGACAGCCTGGTGTCCGACGGCAAAATCGACGTTTCCGAAATCAAAGGAGACTGGGAGGCTTACACTATTGTCTTCCTTGAAGCTCCTATCGAGGGCGTTCCCTGGGCCTTGGTCATTGTTGGAAGCGATGAACGCGGAGCCATCTTCGGTATCTATGACATCTCTGAACAGATAGGCGTCTCGCCGTGGTATTGGTGGGCAGACGTTTCGCCTAAGCCGATATCTGGGGTATGGATTCAAAATACGAAAAAGGTTCAACCGACGCCTTCAGTGAAGTACCGTGGGTTCTTCATCAATGACGAGGCGCCGGCCTTAACTGGATGGGCGGAAAAAAAGTTTGGGCTCACCCCAAGCGGCAGACCGTTCAACAGCGAGTTTTACAAGCTCGTATTCGAGCTTTGCCTCCGTCTCCGATCGAACTACATTTGGCCCGCCATGTGGGGAAGCAGTTTCTACGTCGATGACCCGAAGAATGGACCATTGGCAAACGACTTTGGTGTCATCATCGGCACCAGCCACCACGAGCCGATGGCCAGATCCGAGACAGAGCAGAAGAACACAGTCCAAGGGCCCTGGGACTGGGGTATGAACAAAAAAAATATTACCCAGTTTTTCAAAGGCGGAGTGGATCGCGCTCGGGATTGGGAAACATTCTTCACCATGGGGATGAGAGGGTCAGGCGACGTTGCTTCGCCGACGCTGACCCCCGACCAGCTTGAAGACATAATCTCCGTCCAGCAGTCTTTGTTGAAAGAGGGTCTGAATGTAAGCGACATTAGTGAGATACCACAAACCTGGGTTTTGTACAAGGTCGGTGTATTCGAATGCCACAGTCAAGTCAAGATGCTAACCGGCGTAGGAGGTCGGTCGTTACTACCAAGCTGGGATGGACGTGCCAGACAGCGTCACTTTGCTTTGGACTGACGATAATGCCGGGAACCTTCTCAGAACGCCGCTTGCGAATGAGACGGACCATTCAGCCGGGCATGGCGTCTACTACCATTTTGACTACGTTGGGAGTCCAAGGAACTACAAGTGGATCAATACCATACAGCTGTCCAAAACATGGGAGCAGATGCATCTGGCCTATGAGAAAGGCGCTAGAGAGATTTGGATCGTGAACATCGGAGACATCAAACCTCTCGTGAGTCATTGCCTCATCCATATGACGTCAAACACCTACTAACGCCAGCGGAAGGAAATCCCTTTGACGCATTTCTTGGATATGGCCTATGACATGTCAAAATATGCCACTCCTGATAGTACGTCCGAATGGATCCGTCGCTGGGCCACCCGTGAATTCGGCGGTTCAGTAGCTGATAGGACCGCGGAGATTCTGAACACATACGGTAAACTGGTTATTCGCCGGAAGTACGAGCTGCTGAGCCGTCAGCCCTTTGCGTACAGTGTTGCTTACTATGACGAGGCAACGCAAGTCATGCAAGAATGGTCTGATCTTTTGAAGCTCGCTCAAGACACGTATAACTCCCTCCCGCAATCTACCAGAACGCCGTTTTTCCAAATGGTGCTCCACCCCGTTCTGGCTGGGAGCACTGTCGTCGAGCTCTACATCAAAGCCGCTCTAAACGCCTGGACTCTTCGACAACGGCGCGTCAGCGCCGACCGACTAGCGAACGATGTTCGCGATCTATTTGCGGAAGACCAGCGCATCACTGATAGGTACCACTCCATGAACGGAGGAAAATGGGATGGAATGATGGCCCAGCCTCACATTGGGTACACAACTTGGTCGGACCCGCCATCGAATATCATGCCGCAAGTGGGCTACCACGCCCCGGCGAATGTCCCCAAAGCTGGAATAATGGGCGTCTCAGTTCAGGGCAGCAACCAGAGTTCGCCTGGCGACCCCGAGCCTAGTCTTCTATCTGTGGATCCATACATGCCTCTCTCAGAAATCCGTTATATCGATGTCTTCGCCCGGGACAATGGCACGTTTTCCTATGAAGTCAAAAGCAACGCGACATACGTCACGGTATCGAATCCCAATGGTACTATAACAGCTCCGGGCGACCGCAGTGATAAGCGTTGCATAGTCTCCGTGGACTGGGACGCAGCTCCGGCTGGACTGAGCTGGGTCGGGCTGAGAGTACAGGCCACCAACGCCCCAGGCAGCTGGCCAATCACCGCGACGCTGCCTGTCAACAAAACATCCGTTTCAGGATCGTTCAGTGGATTTGTTGAATCTGGAGGCGTGGTCGCCATTGAAGCGGAACATTACTCGGAAACCCAGCCAAAGAACGAACTCTCGTACATCATAATCCCGCATTACGGTCGCACTCTGTCTGGAGTGAAGCTTTGGCCAGTCACGGCAGACTCCCAGACTACATCAACCGGGCCGAAGCTGACATACTCCTTTTACAACTTCCGGTCGCGCAGCAATGCGAGAGTCATGCTTTTCTTGGGCACAACACTGAACCACGATCCGAGCCGCCCACTCAAGTACGCCTTCGCGATAGATGGTGGAAGCCCGGTGATCGTGCAGCCGGTTCCTGTGACCCCCATGGGAAGTGATCCTGCTGGATGGTCAGACGCGGTGATTGCAGGAGGCTGGACGTCGTCGACCGTTGTTAACCTCTCCAATGGCTCGCATATTCTCGATCTCTGGCTGCTTGAGCCGGGAGTCGTGATCCAGAGGCTGGTCATTGATCTTGGAGGCTTCAAGCAGAGCTCTCTTGGCCCCCCGGAGAGCAGACAGTATCCATAAACAAAGAAAAAACATAGTTGCTTAGCTTACCTTAGAATCCGGACGATTGCTCCAATGTGCGGACATAGTTAGGCGCATTGGAAGATTATCGCCACCAAAAAGCTCTGAAATCCCTTGTACCTTCGAAACAATAGTATCAAATTGAATTTATTGTCACCTTCTTCAATTCTCATTGTTCATCCAGGATAGAGTCAAGATGCGCCAGAATCTACTAAACCGGTAGCCACATGCGGCTTCAGCCATACCTTTTCTCACCCCAAAGCCTGAAATATTCCTGCATCCTACCGTGAGCTTCGAAGCCCACTATATACCTGTTTATGCATAAGTCTCAATGTCATCATGCCCCTAAATGATCCTATGAGATCTGGAAAGAAAGCGAGTACTTCTGTGACAACGAAACCATGTTGCGGTGCGCGGTGGGCCCAGGCTGGTCCCGTATCCCATGCATACAAGGCTGGGGAGTTTCGTAGACGAACTGCATCTGGAATTTCTCCACCAGTTACATGAGGGCACATGTACTCTGGATCATCCCACCGGCTCCTTAGACATCCAATCCTCCTCCGGTTGCCCGAGCCCTTCAACCGAAAATACTTTGCGTGGATCACTCATCTGAACGGTAGTATGACGATGTTAGGAACCGGTATTTTCTCAGATTTTCCTGTAGTAGCAAATTAGGAAAATTAGAAGAAAATCAAATTACCCGGCGGAGATGTGGACTTCATCGAAAATTGAGCTGGTAAACATTGACCGCTTACTTTGAGAGGTAGGCCAATGCAATGTAAAGGCTTGGCATGGAATTGCTTTTAAGTTGTTTTAAGTTGTAACTATCCTCAAGCAGCAACGAAAGATTGTCATGCTTTCTTGCAAACCACTTGCTTATACGAAAACTTCGTTTACATCTAGATTGGCAGCAAAAATAACCCGGCCATCATGAGAATCATCTGGTTGATGTCCTTTTTCTCACTGGGACGTACGCTGTCCCAGGATGAATCATCTGCCGCTGGAATGCATTGGGTCTCGACTTGGACGGCAGCCTCACGTGATGTTGGCGGCACCAACCTCCCTCCCAGTCCCTACGTGAGTAATGCTAATTCGCGGCACCATCCACTCCTGATTGCTTCTGTATTCTCCCATCTGACACGCCTCAAAAGGGTGGCTCTTCTGTCACGGTACAGTTCAAAAATACCACGATTCGACAGACATTCCGCTCTTCCATTGGTGCCGGGCGGATTAAATTTAAGTTATCAAACCAATTCAGCAAGCAGCCTTTGCCCATCACGGCGGCGTCCATAGCCCTGCCAAAGGACGGCGCGACCGGAACAGCGGATATCCAATCATTGTCAGCCAAAGAGCTTACCTTTGCCGGCGCTGCATCCGTTGTGCTGGCACCGGGTGAAATTATCTACTCAGACGCCATCGAATTCAACCTTCGGCCGCTGTCGACCATTGCACTCTCGTTATACTTGAGGGATGGCCAGTCCGGCACGGTGCTCACTGGACATCCAGGTAGCCGCACCACGACCTGGCTCCAGACAGGAAACGCAGTTAATGCTACATCGGTCGCTGAACAAAGCATGATCGGCTGGTTCTTCGCCGCGCAAATAGAGGGCTGGGTGACTGGAGATCATCGCGGGCTGGTTGCCTTGGGCGACAGCATTACAGACGGTCTTGGCAGCGAAACGAACAAGAACAATCGGTACGGATCTCAACAGTTTTTTTGCTGCACCACTTGAGCTGTCAACAAGATTACTAATGCGAGGTCAGATGGACCGACGTTCTCGCCGAAAGGCTTCAGCAGACTGGCATGACATCTCTAGCAGTCAACAATCAAGGCATTGGAGGCAACGCAGTTGTTCAAGGGGGCTTGGGCCAGACACTCCTCAAACGATTTCAGAGAGATGGGGTCAGCCAATCTGGCGCCAAATACCTTCTCATATTCGAGGGGGTAAATGATTTGGGGTACTCCGGGTTGGACGCTGCCTCACAAGAACAGATGTTTGAGAATCTCACCAGGGCATACACCGATCTCGTCTTTCAAGCTAGAGCCGCGGGGCTCATCACTATTGGCGCAACTATCACTCCGTTTGGGGGTAGCGGCTATGCGCATCCCTTACGGGAAGCAACTAGAGTCAGGATTAACGATTGGATCCTCAAGCATAGTACGTATGACCATACTGTGGACTTTTCAGCAATGGTTGGAAATGGAAGCGATAAGCTATTGCCTGAGTACAGCTCAGACGGTCTTCATTTAAGCGTGGCTGGCTATAAGCAAATGGGTGAACGGTTCCCCCTCGAAATACTACAGTAGCTTGCTCTTGTAGACGGGCATTAGCTGACTATTTGGTTAATTGATGACAAAGGCTCTTACCGGGTTTTCTGAAACTTCTTTCCTTACAGATACATTTAAAGACTTGTTATATAAAGCTATATCTAGATTATTAAAATATTAGGATGAGGCTATTGCGAGTCTTAGTAGGGAGAGTGAAATGGAAAGCGGCCACTTCCTACTGACAGGAAAAAAGAGCTCTCTAATTTAAAATATTAAATATAAATTCGACGTATATATTAAAGAACTTTACTTATAAATTCACTATAATTAGAATATTAACTTCTTATAAAACATTAAGGTTTATTTTTAAAAAAAAAAAAAAACTCATAACCTTTTATCTTTTTAATTATTTCAAAATATATTATAAATAGATTATATTATATAATAGTTAAACTCTTCGTGTTAAAAAAACTTTATATTTCTTCTTCGGAGCCTTGTCACATTAGCCTTATAGCTATTAATAAGTATTAGATTTATATCAACTTTAAATATTAATATTAACCGGAGCTCTAACCTATTTCTAAGCCTAGACTCTATTCTAAAGCCTTATAGCTATTATAATGCTGAGGTATTACTAAGTTGACTTAGCTTAAAAAAAAAAACTAGTTTAAATCTATTATTAACGCTTCTTTAATAGTGAATAAAATAGTTTAATAATAGCTAATAGTCTGGAGCGGCTGTATAAATCTCTAGATAAAGAGCCAAAAGTTTTAGTACCTTAAGTAATTATAACGTAAATAGATCTTTAATAAAGAGGTAGGGTAGTACATAGAAAAGTATCAGCCTTGTAGCATCAATATTATTCTGAATTCAGATCGCATCAACGTAGAAAGTACACCCTGTGTTTGAGAAGAATCTTATTGCTGTCCTATTCAAAGTATGTGATATAGATAAGAGGCTCCGGGAAAGGGGCTTTGGCCAGCCTACATCTAATCTACGACGGAGCCGCAGATGCAGCTACAGTCGGAGCTGGAGTTTTCTCCTTTTCGGGCCTTCGCCCAACAAGAATGTGCCTAAAAACGTTTATAAGATGAATCTATAGCAGTAGATGAGGATGAGGAAAACTTACTGAGGCCAATACGCGTGAATGCTTCGGTCATTCCCATTCTTACGGACGTCAATGAGGAAGACTCGGACCTCCTCTGGGGTCCAGTCCAACGCGCGTGTGAGGGGTGCCATTGTGATTGCCTCCATGCCCGTCATGAAGTTTTCATTATTCCACGCGCCAAGCTCCTTGAAATGCTCATCCTTTGGCCAAGGGTTGGTCGGCCACTTATATGTACTTAGCGTCACGTCTTCAAAGCCAATCTCAATCATGAGGTCCCTCAACTCGGGCGTATCAACCCACGCTGCTCCGAGCTTGATTGACGCTTGCATAAGATACTTGGACCAATGGGACAGAGCGTGCTCGGGCTTCAAAGTTCCGTCGTCGGACTTGGCGAAAATGGCGGTCTCCTGAAGCTCAACGTAGCCACCAGGCTCGAGATTGCTATATTCGCTATGATCAGCTACTATTTTCACTGTTTTCGCTTGTGAATACAGAGTGGCGGAAGCCTTACTCGTAGCATCTTTGTAGGAACAACCTCCAGTCCCTGATACTGGATGTCATAAAGCGACTGTGGATGTAGTGGAATGGCTGTGAAAATGACCACTCGTCTTCGATATCGTCGACCTCAAACCTCACGTTATGAGGTACGCTAGAAACATGACATTAACATTGTTCGCCGGGCACTGACGTTACTCCAGACAAACCTGCTAGGCTGAGTTGCTGAAAGGTCAATACCCAAAATAGCGGCTTCCGGGTGGTCATCTCCAAAATGAACCGCCCAAATTCCTGTACCTGTACCGACATCAAGGACCCGACCGACCTTGGCATCTTCGTCACAAGGTGGGGCAATGCCAAGTCGGTCCCTCAGCATGAGAAGGCATAAGTGATGAACCAAGTCTGCAACATGGGTTAGCTAGAAATCAAATCGCAAAATCAGCGTGGAAGGTACCTAGTCTTTCGAGCTCTCGGTCGTCGTTCGGGAATAGATATTCTACAGCACTAGCTAAGCTTCTCAATTACTCAATATGAGTCTCATGAACCTACTGCCATCCTTATATCGATGGTAAGTTCGACCATTCTCGCGGCGATAGTCCAATAGTGAGCTACGCAGACTGGTGCTGGAGGACGCAATGCTCTATGACACGAAGTTAAATGTCTGCAGTGGCCGTGATTTGCGTGGAAGGTCATGCTTACAGTTCCCATATTAGACCGTGCGTCGTCCTGTTGTGGAATAGAATTAGAGGCGAGGTATAAAGTTGAAAAGTGTATTAACAAACCTCCTCCTCAGCAGCAATCTGAACCTCGAAATCTGGAGGTGGATTGGCCATTGTGACTGGCGATGCGGGGTTTCAGTGCAAAGGAAAAAAAGTTGAGCTTGAGGAAGGGGAGGAGAAGTGGCACAGGAAAGTCATAGAAACACAACGATGGGTGGACTGATATATGTTTGTTGTTGGACCTCTTTTTGGCGGATGCAGCGCCACTCTCCTGCTCTGATTTGTACAAGACCCACGTTCATGTACTGCCTAGTGGGCAGAGCTGATTTTCCGCACGAATAGAAAGTCGGTAGCAGGGGCCACCAACGGAGCTCGCATATATGTCAGTCATATCCAACATCGGCCCGACCAATATTTGTTGTTGGTCACACCTTGACCGGGATGAAGAATCGGATTGTGGTGTGTAATTACAGACCTGAGGATGATGGCAATGTTGTCACCGCCGGGGTCCTTCATCCTGGAAAAGAATCGGATGAAAGGCGAGGAGAAGCCATATCCACTGACATTGGGATTTCAATCTCTGTGTTGAGTCTCGCATGGTGACGTACATCAATTAGGGCGGTTTTTTATTGTAATTAACTCTACAGCGTGTTATGACAATGATTCGAGTAGGTTGGCAGTCTAACTACAAGAAGTTCTCATGTTTGGCCCATAAGCTACTCGCCTAGTCTATTGATTAAGAAGGGCCAAATGTTTCTAGGCCACATTTTTGATATCAATAGTTGCCAGCGCAATCTTGGTACCGGTGTGCAATGCTGTAGCTCCAATGAAATAGACCGTGTCGTTACCGTTGTCAAAAACAGGGAGGAGTCGTAGCCGGCGAAATTGGCCTCAATAAACATTAGCAACCTAGGATGGCGTTGGGATGAAGTTTGCTGATTATAAGGCGTAAGATCAGCCTGAGAGAGGATGCCTTCCGCTTTGCAACATTCTCGAACGTTGGGAGCAGTGCCAGCCAGTAGGCGTGATGAGGCAGAGGATAGCGTGAAAAATCATGCTATGTTTTTTTCTAGAAAATGTATCACAGGGTCTCTTTAGCAAACTTTGAGTCAGCAGAATAAACCACCTTACACTCCGATAGGTGCTCCAAGGAGATGGTTGAAATCGACTCGAAACGAGAGTAATCTAAGACTTTTACCACCGTACTACTCCTACATACTGCCTAGCTAGTACATAATACATAGTCTAAGAATGAGATCAATTCCTCCACCCGTTGGGGCCACCCCAAGTTCCCTTGACCATTGACGTATAGTAAACCCACGGGAAGAAATCCTTCTTCAAATGGTAAAATGCCCGTCGGGGAACTGCCTGATCAAATCCAATAAGGTCGCCAAACGTCTCTTTGGGAATTCCGCCATACTTGAATTCTGCAAGCAAAAGCTTGCCATACTCGGTAGGAATTGGGCAAGAAGTATAGCCATCATACTTGGGTTCAGGCTCGTTGCCCTCCAAAGATCGCAGCAGATTGCTAACCAAAATGGGAGCCTGAGATGTGATTGCCGCAGCCGTCTTAGAAGTAGGTAGACTGGATGCGTCACCTGCTGACCAGACATTGTGGAACTCGGTGTGACGGGTTGTGGACTGATCAACACTGACATATCCAGCCGCGTCTGCGAGGGGACTGTTCTTTACGAAAGCATGGGGGCCCATTTTCGGGACAACATGCAGAAGGTCAAACTGCTTCGTGACCTTTTCTTTTCCGTCAGGCCGACCAAAAGTGGCAGTGTTTCCATCCACGGCGAGAAGATCATGTTGGAAGAGTCCCTCGACGCCCCTCTCCTTCCGCAATTCTTCAAGCTTGGCGCTGTACTTGGGAACTCCAAACATGGTAGGGAGGCCAGTGGCGAAACTGATCTTGATGGGTGATTTTGCAGGGTTGCTGGGGTTGTAAAGGCCTGCACGCTTCCAGTGGTCCAGAGCGAGCCACATGATCTTCTGGGGTGCGCCAGCACACTTGATTACGCCGGCGGGTTGGGTAAAGATAGCATTGCCCTTCTGAAGTCTTCCGAAAGTGCCGAAGACCTTGTCACAAGTGTCATATCCGTAGATAGAAGACACAAGAGAAGTGGGATCTGCGAGGGCCTCAGGTAACCCCTTCACGCTGCCGTAGTCGATGCTAATGCCCGGAGCGACGACGAGCTGCTCGTAGCCGAGTTTGTCGCCATTTCCTAGCTTGATGCTGTTCTCCTTGGGGGCAAAAGAACTCACACCCTGCTGGTAGAACTTGAGTTTGGGGTCAACCAGACTCTCGAGCGGTCTTCGTAACTCTTGCTTTGATTTGAGGCCACCGCCAACCAGTGTCCAGCCAGGCTGATAGTGATGCCATTCGGCAGGGTCCACAACGGCAACATCATCCTGAGAGAAACGACCAGTCCGCAAAAGTTGGTGGCTGATAGTCAGGCCGGCGCTGCCTCCTCCGACGACAACGACCTTGTGATTCCGAGCGACAGAGCTGACGGGGGTTACCGTTGCAAGACCCCGGATTTTGGAAGCCTTTGCAGTAATACGAGCGCGGCCGCCTTGACGAGATGCCAAAATCGCGCGACTGGCAAACATTTTGGCGTAGATAGAAAAGAACGCTGCGTAAGAGTTTGCGTGGCAAGAAGCAAGTGACGAGGCTACGTTTTAGGGGGGTTGGACGACGAGATGTCGTGATGATAAAGCATTGAGAGACGAACCAACCAAGGTAAGTGGAAAGAAACGGGGCGGGGTGGGCCGACTGGAAAATGTAATCGCCGAAGCTTTCGGTACCTGCCGCGCTTACCTAAAAAGAGGCGTGGGGCACACTCCACCGCCGGCCTAGCGAACGAGTTAGAGTCTTGTGTCAAGATTGCACGCCGCGCCGAGCACCCCCGATAGCCGCAACTTTTGGCCAAAAACTTTCCTTACAATTAAAGAGCTCGCACCGGCCGGCCGGCTAGTCGGCGAAACTGGTCGGCGAGAATGGTCACCGATATCGTTTGCAACTCCCCGACCGGGACGGGAGGCGCCGGGATGCAGTGGGATCTCGTTCGATGTTTAAACTTTCCCTCGGCTGCTCTCAGTATTAAAGGTTTCCGGCAGATGGCCAGTCCCAGCTTCTAGTGCATCGTGCATTCTCCGCAGAAGCCTGCATCGCCAAATCCCACTCGTTCAATCCTTTGTATCGTCATCTCACTTTCCACAATGAATCCAGCGCGCGTATTTATAGCTAGACAAGTCCAATCGATATGTTTGTCCAAGACGCCCGGGATCGCAAAATCTCCCTTTGTCCGAGGAAAGCGCAGCACTAAGGTGCGTGTTGTGCATGACATCGAGGCACCCAAGGCCGTCTACCCAGCCGTAACTGCTACACATTGTCATGGTATTCCACCGAGTTGCGGCTTTCCAACGCCCTTATATCACCAACGAACTCTCCCGAGAGCGATGAGTCAACCCAACCGATTCCCATACAGCACCGCCTCTACCGGCACAACACAACCGGTCGTTCACGATGTCTTCGAGTCCGAGACGGGAACCTGGCAGTACATTGTTGCAGACCCGTCTACGAAAGCGGCAGTCATCATTGACCCGGTTCTGGATTATGACCGAACAACACAAGCTATTACCACATCTTCCGCCGACGAGTTGCTTCGGTTGGTCAAGGAACACGGCTATTTGGTTTCTTTGATTCTCGAAACCCATGCCCATGCAGATCACCTCACTGCAGCCTCATACCTGCAAAAATGCATTGCGGAAGAGTATGGAAGTAAGCCACTGATCGGCATAGGACGACGCATTGCACAGGTACAAGACCTGTTTGGTCAACGATATGGTGTGCCCAGCGAAGAACGCCTTGATGTCTTTGACAAACTCTTCAAAGATGATGAAAGTTTTAGCATTGGCAACCTGAGCGCGACTGCTATTCATCTTTCCGGGCACACGCCCGACCACTTGGGTTATAAGATCGGAGGTAAGGCCCACAAGATGCCCCGTTATCATATTTACTTTTGCTAATCTTTTTGACAAGACAACGTGTTTTGCGGTGACTCCTTGTTACACGTGGACATTGGAACTGCCCGTTGTGACTTTCCTGGTGGAAGTGCCAACAACCTTTATCACTCAGGCCGCAGGCTTCTTAGTCTTCCAGATCACGTCAAAGTCTGGACAGGCCATGACTATCCCCCAGACGAACGCGAGGGCCCTGTCTCATGGATGACGGTCAGGGACCATAGAAAGTTCAACAAGCACTTGCGGGATGGTATCACCGAGGAGGAATTTGTTGCCCAGCGCAAGGAGCGCGATGCTAAGCTCGGTGAGCCAAAGCTGCTCCACCAGTCTCTGCAAACGAACATCCGAGCCGGTCAACTCCCCCAACCAACGGCTTCCGGGCACCGCATGCTTCATCTACCTATCAAGCTGGGAGACCTGCAATGGTAATATATTAGATGACGACGAAGTCGAGTGAGAAGGCGCATCCGGGGATGTTCTTGGTCATCCAGGGAGGTCAAAACCATGACGAAGGATGCTTTCCAGTGCGCTGGGGCTACGAAAGTTTTGCAATTTGATATCCCCCCAAAGAGAGCCTAAATGGTGGCCGGATAGTTGGAGTTCGAATGGAACAAATTTCAAAAACATAACTGGACCGGATTTGAGCGATCAGCTTAGTCGTTGATTTCTTGTAGCGACGTGACTTGAGAGCTAGGAAAGCACTGGTTTCAATTGGCTTGTCAAAACTCCTATTTCTTAGTCCGTCAACCTAATGTCGTATAAAATCCACCGAGTGAGTGTTCTAGGCATCACCCTGTGAATACGACGACATTGGAGGGAGTGAGGCTAGATGGCACGAGCATGCTCGAAGACTAGGGGCAGATTTGTGACACGCGCTTGATACATCAATTGTGTAAGGCACGTGGGCCACCATCGGTGTAGCAACGCCGGCCTACGGGACGGGACGCTAGCTAAACTCATCAAGCTAACTGTTTTGAGACCATGTCTGAGAAAGCAACTCTCTTGGCCGACTCGGCTCCTTACTTAACCTTCCCAATGCTCCCGTAAGTTCACTTCATGAGTCAACAAATATGGCAGACCCTCTCTCAGCTTGTCTAGCGCAACAAAACCCCTTACGTCTCCCACTGTTTTGAAACCCGACGACTTGACCCATGTCAACGCGATCAAATAAAACCTTGAACCCATTGAATTCAAGTAGGGACAAAAGGTGGCCAGTGTAGAGAACATCAGGTTCGTCTCACTAGCGGCCACATTGAGGCGGCCGGCTTGGTTGCGAAGATGAGAGTAGACGAATAATTTAATCAAATCATTCGTTGCAGCATTCGATCCGGTTACCCGAAACGTTCCCCAGTCTATGCGCAGCCTATTTGCCGGACGCGAGTTTGGGCCATTTCGGCAATCGCATTGTTTCACATGCCGGTGTAGACATTAGATGAGAACCGATCACACACAAAGAGACTCAGTCGGCATCCATGCGTCGGCTAGATTACCGGGGACTGGATTCTCAGCAACTTCGGATTGTGCTATCAACATCGACTTTGAACAAGGGGACACGTCATGCTCACTTCAGAAACTCAGACGAATCAAGGCCAATTTATGTAACGTGTGCAAACAAAACCCCTCTCTTCCGCTGTCCGACCCAAGGTTCAGTCGCACTGGTACTCACCGCGTTCTACACAAGGTTTCAATGTCATCATTGGACTTCAGGCAACACTGCCTTGTGTGATCGCGCTCCCCGACGTTGTTCGATCGGACTTGATCGCCAGTGGCAATTGATCAGTCCGGATCTTCGCAATCCAGAGCTTGGGCGACGTCGAATTTTAAACCTGGGTTATGTTGATGGAATCCAGTACTAATGAGTCAGAACTATGAGGACGCGACGACTTCAGTGCCGCCGCCTATACCATCGCCAAAAGCAGCACCCCAGAAAGCAACTCGATTATACCCTGTGCTGTCGCTCCTCTCAGTAATACTACTATTTTTCTCGGCAGGGGCTGGCATAGCCTTGTCAGCGGTGGTTTTATTCCAGAATCTCGAGTCAACAGAGGTTCTCGATCCTCTTAGCCGAGCTGTTTTCTTCGTTGCTTCCTGCATGAGCCTTGTCTACGTGTTTACACATCTCGTCGCCGCTCGAACAACTTACATCGAGAACTATGGATCTCCAACTATATACGGAAAATATGTTGCTGGGTTTGCCTTTTTGTTGGCTCGGCTAGGTCTTCCTGTTTGGGTGGCAGCGATTACTTTGTCCATATTTGTGGCTGTCAATATTGGATTAGATCTTTCCAAAGGGGTTCAAGACAATCTCCCATGGCTTAATGTTATAATCAGCATATCTTCTTTGTAAGTAATGATGCCAACGGCGTTGAAACTCGACGGCTAACATGTCGGTAGATTTTCTCTTGCAGCAGTGCTTGCAGTTATTGAGATGGCCGATCGCCCATTTGCAACTCTAGGACTTTCTCAAACTTGGTTTATCCTAGGAGAGGAACCATTGGCTTGCCCTAGTGATGGCGATCTCGAGCCTGGGGTTGTCAATATGACGCTGACTCCACACGAGAAGCGAGAGACAGGCGTTGAAAAGAACAGTACACCAAGGAAACCAGAAAAGCAAAAACTCAGGACTCTGACGAAAAGAAATCCTCATGACACCGAGCACAAATCTCTGTGAGGAACTGCATTTCTCTCACCAATGAAATCAAGAACTAATGTGCTACTCAGACGTCATGCCAGAAGTATGTCCATGCCGACGCCATTGAACACTGTCTTCGGCAATCGCCCTGGTGGCATTACACCCAACTCTCCATTTCTCATCAGTGAATTCGCATGGAAGCCACCGACGAGGGATGGCGCGACACCAAAAACAAGCGGAGCAGTGACAGTCGGCGATTGGGTTACGTGGCGTGAACATGCCAGTATGCAACAAGGAGGATCCGATATATCTACTAATGCCTCGGCACGTCCTGACGAAATTATCTTGCCATCAATGCCTCCCCATATTGAGTACTCTTCGCTTAGTCAGGCTCTTCTCGTAGAACAAGGGAGTTATGATTCAAGGCGATGGACTGCCATTGGCATGCAATCGCCGCCTTTCAACGGTCGGTTTTTGGATATTCCATTCAGAAGGCCTTTGACACCATTGATGACCATGGAGGAAGAGAACAGGCTTGTGGGGCGTAGGCCATCGACCCGAGACAGCGACTGGGAGGCATACTATCATCTGCAATTGAGGCAAGCGAGCAGGCCGGCAAGCTCGCGTACGACGACAACATTCAGATCCTCTCGACATGGTCTAGGGAATATTTCAGATGATCATCCTACACTTCCGCACATTGCAACCCTCGCAACTAGACCGGGTGGAATTGCAAGCAGCATCCGGCCCGACAGCAATGTGTTGCCAAACGAGGGGCGGCGGCGGCGGAGAACTTCAAGCATCAGTTCTTACGAGGGCCGACGTCTTACACACAGGACAGAGGGTCGAGTTACATCTCAGCATAGTTCGCGACCAGGCACACGCCCGTCGAGCCATCATCCGTCGGTAGCAACCCCTTGTCCGCGCCCTGCGAGCCCAGCATTGACAATTCGATCTGTCAAATCCGACGTGCACAACTTTTCCAGGCCTCGTACCTCGGCAGCTGCTAGAATGCAGTCTAAAGTTGCTAAGCGTCTGCGTGCGTTCAAGCAGCAAGAGATTGAAAGCGCTAGGCAGCCTCAAGCAGAAGAGCAGATACCCACTTCTCCCGTCACTCCGGTATCTCCCGCCACTCCAAGAACAGTCAGAGCAGCAGCAGTGAAGACGCTTCAAGACAGACTCGGTAAAAGGAACCAGAAGAGGCAATTGGAGGAAAAACCGCGTCCCGCAACTCCAGAGACACCTCGAACGGCTAGGGCCACGGCTGTCAAAAATCTACAAGAAAGGCTAGGAAAAAGAATGATGCGGCGGATTGAGGCAGAAGTTGCCGAAGTTGCCCAATAGGTTATTGGCCCTTGTTATTCAAGCAAGCTTGTGCGACATCAAATATCATAATGTTTATAAAAACCAAACCCATATTAGTAGTAGTGAAGTTATGGCTGGATGAAACACCTTTTGAGAAACTTGAATCTCCCACTTATTCACGGAAACAAGGTTAAGATAAGTTCATCGTTTTTCTTTTTTTTTTTTTTTTTTTGGTACTCGAACAACTCACGAACATTCTGTTGTACTCGTCAGAGGGGAAACCAGAGCCTCCATTTTTTATCCGGAAAACTAACTTTGCCAATCATGCAATCCAGTACCGCGTGAGCCGGAAAGAAACCCGAAATTGGTTAAAGAGATAATCTGACATTTTCACTTCACCTTCCACGGGCACCTATATAAAACTCACCAATCCTACTTGTCAGTTCCAATTATCGATTTGTACACCTGATTCTAGCTCAAACCCAGCCCTGAGGGAACTCTTGCCGGTGATTATAGTATGCTTTTCCCTGGAGTCCTGACTTTTTTCATCCTTGGCTGCGTACTCTCTGTCCCACAATGCTGCCTCTATCGTCTCGTACCTTGTGCAACATTGGTGTGCTCTGGGGTTGCATTGTCAACCTCGCGGCCTTCAACAATTTTCCATCTAGTGCGGAAGAATCTGCGATGGGCTTTACTGTTTAGTCCTACCAGCCTTAGTGAAATTTGTTTCCCTGCATAGTGTTCGTCTCCTTTTTCCACTCGTAAAGTGTTTTCACTCCTGTGACGTCGATGAGGGGTACATGTGTCAGGTCTTAGACCATGACGGCCATCTGCTACCTCGAGGGCATGATTTAGTCGCGCTTCTGCAGCCTTTCGATACGCTTAAACGATGCCACACTGCAATATCTACAAGCTGACTTGGTCTGTGACTGGTCACCGGCTTCTCGCCGTTCAAATTGTACCTCGACGGATTGAAGCATCGATTTCTGAAGACGACTGGCATCGAGGAAAAGGATAGAGTCGGTGAAACTGACTAACAAGGCGTCTTCGAGCATAAATGTATCTTCCGCAAAAGAAGGAACAACTTCCTGTTCTCGCTCGAGACTGCGATTCTGGCTACCTGTCACTAAGAGCGTCTTGACTCTGGAAATGCAGATCGGACCAGAGTGGATCCGATGCTAAACAACACCGCAAAGGCAATGCCCATTTCCGTAGACACAAAAGAATTCTCCCAAAAAGAGAGCATCGATGCCACGAAGTCCATGAATGTAATACGCCAGTAGCGGTAGAAAAAAGAAGCGGGACCAATGATGGGGATAACTGCCATGGTCTGGGGAAGTTGTTAGCTTCCATCAGTATAAAGAAGCGGTGGGAATCAATGTACGATAGTAGCGGAAATTATGGCTTTGGCGATCCAGAATAGAGGCACAAGAGGAGCAATTGCTCTGGCAGTGACCTTGGAGACCATTGGCCTTGACCTTGCTGGAGCTCACGAGGGTTCTGATCTGCTCTTATTGGCCAGGAAACTGATTGTTTTGTTGATGAGTAAAAGAATAACCGCTCGACTACCACAGGCGAATTCGATCGCTGCTTTATTCGTCCCCAATTTCTTTCCGATAAACTCGAGAATATACAGCATCAAAATGCCACTGAACCCGATACAACTAGTGAGAGGTTCCATCTACGGCATCTGTTTGAGAACGTTGCTGTTGATAGCTGAGGTGCCGGAGAGAACATCGCTCAGACCAACAAACGAGCTAACGCGGCCTAGAAAAATCGTGATGGTGGCTGCAAACAGAAATCCAGACAAACCTGGGACGAAATTATATTTTTGAATGAAACCGAGTTTGAGCAGTCCAACGATGAGCGAGTATATTCCAACCATCAACACGATGGCAGACGAGATGTCTTATGCAGCAGATTCTTCAGTCTTGATGTCGACGATAGCCTCAGCGGCGAGGAGACCAATAGTAGAAGTCAGCCCCGTGGACATATCTATAACAATTAGCTGACCGCTCCGCTTGAGAGGAAGCATGCGGATGAGATTCCTGCAAGCTAAAAACCTACAAAAACTCCCTTAGTGATCGGAAACCCTGCATAGACTATGTGAATCTTTCTGAGGAAGCTGTATGCAAGCTGTCTCATAACTGATACACAAGTTTTCCTTAGCTTTTTGCTGAATTCAAGTAGGAGCATAGCTTGCCTCTGTGCCACCCGGCGAATTTATATAAACCGCAGGAAGATAGCTCATGCAGTATGTGCATGTGGGCTTGGTGGATTGGAACTCTCCTTCTCCGTATCGGCCCAGTACCCCGAGATTTTCTCGCACCGTTGAACGGCCCTCGTCGTTTTAGTTGCTCTCAAAACTCGGGCTTGCAGCAAATCCGCGTCAAATCCAGATGTAGCAAATGGTATCCAAGATAAATTAACTCGCTATTCGATCAGTCTCAATTCCTCATCTGAACATTTCGTGACCCTAATTAGCTTGTTCATATCGAACAACGCGATCATGGAGGGCTTTTCGCTGGGTAGTATTGGATTCGTGCTGAATAAATGCTGAGCTGAACAGAAGAAGTTGGGAGAGTAGAAGAAAAGATGGGGGAAAGTTGCGAGGGGCCTGCATATTTATGGAGGTACATTTATATACAAATGACAGATGAGATGGAGATATACTAAGGGACACCAGTTCTTCAAGATCCCATGCTCTCTTTAACTAATTTAATATTTCCCTTTCTTGATTCAATTGGTTTGCATTGCACTACCGTATCCAAGTCCATCATCTGACAGTGCCAGATTCCAATTCGAAAATGATGATTTGCATAGTTACTCCGGCCTTCCCTGTCATAGGTTGATCATTTGTCATTCATCTGACTCTATTTCTTGCAAACCAGCCACTTGATGTTGATCTGTTGAGTAAACGCTACAGTAGCATCATCATCAGTTATCGAGCCATAGGCCTGCGGGTTTTTGGATGTAAGAGCAATCCTATTGTTGACGTTGAGAATACCTGTTGCGCCACAGGGTGAATAGATGAGAGCTGCAGTAGGAATAGTGTCTTGCTTGGTGTAGACCTGGCCGTCGAGCCAAATGCCACCTCCGGCAATGGAAGTCTGCGTTGTAGTAGTGGCTGCGGCGTCTTGAGAGAAGAAGTACGTCGAGTAGAATGTCCCTGTGACACCCTCCTCAAGTTGAGCGTATCCATGGTATGTGCTGTCTACAAGAGCAAACTGGAAACCACCCGGGTACTTAAGGCTGAGGTGAAGAGCACAATTCTTGGAGCGCTCGGTGACTGAGAGTCCTGGTCCAATATAGGTTTGAAACTTGTCGAAGCCAAATGTGATGACCGTACGGTCCGGAGAGATCGTGGTTGAGACAGAGCCTTGAGGACAGCCATTTCCAGAAAAACTTGCGCTGGAGATCTGGATCTCCTTGGGGTCAGGAGTGTCTGAGGCTCCAGTCGGTCCCAAGGGATAGGCTACGGCCAGGGCCGCTAGGAACAAGGCAGAGAAGCGCTTCATGCTGGGTTATCTGCCGTATAGAGGAATGAGGAACAATACAAAGTTCGTGTGTGTCTTATGTGATGATCTGCATGTCTCTCATGAGGTTTGTTGGGATGGGAGTGAAGATTCTTTTTTCAATCCAGTGTCGACATCGCGTATTTATATGTATTTTGAAGAAGCAATAATAATAGTTACCCATGAGCTGGGGTAAGCGGAGTTTGGCCCCTCCAGGACTCGATTCCGCTACAATTGCAGCCGGTGCTAATTTTGCTGATGTATCAAAGGTCAGTAAACAATACCTCCCTTGGGTTTCGCTTGACCTGCTATCAAATCGGACTAATATGCTTCAAAGGAAGCCCAAATGAAATTAAATTGAATGCAGAAATTTTCATCGGGCGAGCTGCGTTCTTGAACGCCACAATGTCGGGGTTGAAGGCTACCTTACAGCCGTCATGATAGTTTACCGCGTCCACGTCTCGAAATATTCCCTCTTTGGGGTAGAGCTGAAAGATGGGATCGGGATGGCCATTTGGACTGACCCTGTTCGATTTGATTAAATATCTGGACCATGCACAGGGGATAGTATGACAGGGCAAGATCCTACAGAAGTTGCCATTCGCTTTCGCAAACTTTTGGATGGCTTTGTGTATCGACGCAACAGCCAAGTATCAAGACCCACATGGAAGTCTGAGTGTTAACCAAGCTCATGCATGTATGAATGAGGAGAATCGGCTATGCATCCATGAGAGATTGTTGGCCCAGCCAGGTCGAGTCAAGAGTAGGCCAAGTTTCAAACTAAATTACAAAAGGTAGTAGTAATAATCTGAGTTGACGATAGCTCGCGACTTGTCCGAACGGTCTGTTAGAAACAGAAACGGAGGCGCCGACTCTACTAATGGTCGGATTTTGACATAGGCTGGGCGGACCGAGGGAAGATCGTTTAATAGAGTGAGCATAAAGATCCTTATGGCTCTGGATCATTTATTGGCGTGATAAAGCCTATTCTCGCCCAAGGCGGATTTAGCCTAGAGCCGCCTTTGCTTTGCCTCAGTGTCTGCATGCCAAATACGCAAAGTACACTTCCACGGGGTCATACTATCGGTCACGCTCGACTTACTTGCAGAAGGCGGCCTAAACTATCCATCCTATGCCGGAGCTCCTTCTCGTACCTGATTTACCGGGCTTTACCGGGCTTTGTTGAAGTTAAAGATATGTGTTTTTCGTAGAGGTCGCAATATCCAATAAGAGTAGAGTCAATGACTTCTACGCGCCAAAAGACAGCAAGTAGGATTTACCAGTAAATAGCTTAAGGTGTTGAACCAGGGATAGATACGAATCCAGCCAAGTTTCCTCGCATACAATAACGGGACATAACATGGTGGCTTTGTTTAACGAAGCATCGTAGGTAGCTTGGTGTTGGGTGATCAAATTTTCCATTAGCCTGATTGTTTTAGCCAGGGGAGCCTCAAAGACAAAGTGGTGGCATCGGCATTAATACCTTCTCGGCTACATGTTCCCCAGAAACCGCCTCACTCTTAAAATTCCGATTTTTGGCACAAACGAGGAAGTCGGTGAAGCTAGAATGTACAGATATAATTATATGCATTAGTCTGAGGACAATGGGTTAGTGAGAACACCGTATTTGATAGCTCACTATAGGCCTCCTTTCATTTGCGTAGGAAGATGCATGGCCCGGGTTCTCGTCAATACTATCAAGGATAATGTCAAATGTTGACCAATGGTTTCTGCATTCCTGGATGAAATCCGGCTAGATTTAGATTCCGTGGTAGCTATTTTAATCAAATTCGTTTGATCCCTCATTATATCCGGGTAATAATCTAGCTCACGAGCTCTCAACCTGCTTAAGAAGACCTTCAAGGTTGATGCTCTTAGGTCGCTCAATAGGCAGACCCAATGCTCGGTCCCAGATTAACTGAGCAAGGGGCCCCAAACCACGGGAGACACCGAAGGTGGCAGTATAGTACAAGGTCTCATGGAAGCCGTAGTGGTGGAAGAGAACTCCAGAGCTGGAGTCAACATTGGGGTAAGGGTTCTTGGTCTTGCCGTGCTTCTTAAGCACCTCGGGTGCGATCCGACTGTTTTTTTCCACAAGCTGGAAAACTGGATCTTGTGCAATCTCGGGTCGCGCAGCAGCATAATCCATGAGAGCCTCGAAACGAGGATCAGGTTTCCGGAGGACAGCATGGCCGTAGCCAGGGACAACTCTGCCGGAGTTGAGGGTGGACCACAGATAGTCTGTGACATCCCGGTCAGAGTAAGACGATGGAATGTTGTCTTTCATCTGCAGGATCCACCGAAGAACTTCTTGAGCAGCCAGTCTGTGTTGAGGTCAGCATTGGGCTGCTATAGCATTGATGATTCATCACGAGAACCTACCCATGAAGAGGCCCTGCGAGACCTTGTAGACCAGCACTATAGCTAAGGAAGGGGTCGCTGAGGGCACTGCCAACTAAGTGAGTTGCATGGGCAGAGACGTTGCCGCCCTCGTGATCTCCGTGGAGAGCAAGGTACAGTCTGAGAAGATCTTGGAAGTTCTCATTTGCCTTGCCACCCTTTCCAAGCATGGCAGCAAAGTTATAAGACCAATCCTGTTCCAGATCAACCTCAGCAGGGAGGGCGCCACCGCCGCGGTAAGAGTTCTGGTAGATCTTGGCAGCGATCGTCGGCAATTTGGCCAGCAGAGAGATGGAGTCGTCGAAAGTAGGCTCCCAGTAGTCAGCCTTGTTAATACCCTGCTCGTAAGCCTTGGCAAACTTGGAGGTGTAGTTGAGGGCAGACACCGCAATGGCGAACTGGGTCATGGGATGCAGGTCCTTTGGGAAGTCGTCGAGAAGCTTGTTGACAAAGGCAGGCAACTGAGCTTGCTGGGCCAATTCACGGGAAAAGTGGCGAACCTGGTTTGTGGAAGGAACCTGGCCTGTGAGAAGAAGCCAAAACATTGCCTCGGGCAACATTTCGGTTCCGGTCTTTCCTTTGGGGAGCTCCTTTTGACAGTCTTTGATGGTTCTACCGTGGAATCGTATGCCCTCGTTCGCATCCAAGACGGAGCCCTCCCACACCATAGCCTTGAGGCCACGCATGCCACCAAGAGTGTTCTCGACCTTGACCTCTCCAATGACCTTGGAGGAGTGTGCCTTAACCCTTTTCAGAAGCTCCCGCTTGGCTGGAATGACGCTCTGTAGTGTAGTCTTGAGGTCCGGTTCGGAGGATGTTGAATATTGGCGCGCATTGAGAGCAGAGCGAGCTGCCAGGGGCTACGAATTGTCAGTTCATATGCCTGTGTCGGTACGTTGATTGGCGGTTATAGCTTCGACTTACCCTCAAAGCTCCAAGAGCCCTGGTGTTTCTGGTGATATTCATAGCCATAGCTGCCGACCGATGGAAGGTCCAAGGGGAAAGGAGAGAACCAGCAGCGGAGAAAACCGAGGAGGGAGAAATGACGGAGAGTCGTTAACAGGCAGTGTCAGGGGTAGCTGAAGGACTGCTCGATTAATCGGCTGGATTGGGTCAAGTTGTTCTGTGGAGGACCATTTGTAGAGACAAGAAGGAGGTGAAAATCCAGAGGGAGGGAGTGGAAGCAAAGTCACCGCATTAGGTAGAGGACGCCCAACAACTTGTGCCGACCTCGCTAGATAAGCAGGTACCGCAGCTGGCAACGCAGCAAGCCGAGACAAGCAGATCGTCCTTTGCCTTGACCCGAGGTTGGGGAAGCCTGGGTGAGCGGCACTGACCTACCCTCCCTACCCACTTCACCCCGCGGGAGGGGGCGTGTACCTTAAGTCAGCGCACCTCTACCATTCACCTCAGTCCGCTAAAACCACTAATTTTACATGTACCATAAGGGCATGGCTTGCTGGGCGGGAGCACCGGGCGACGCTGGCGGGGTCGTCCTTCAGTGGGGAGCGTATTGGAACGACATGGTACGGGGCCCCCAGCTTTTCCCTCCTCCTCCTCCACGTTTGGCGCGGGCAGTGCGGGTTCGATCGGGCGGAGCGTCACTGCTCACATTCCGTGCACCCGTGAGTGACCGCGGAAGTCCACGGACCCGTATTTGCTTCTCCATTGGAATCTTTCCCCACATCACTGGCACTGTGACCGGTGAGGGGAAAAGATTGGGCCGAGGCAAGCCGGCGCTGCTGCGGATCTGCCTTCCTGTTCATTGGCCAATGGCAATACTTCACGGTGCTCTGGCACATGTAAGCCTTCATCTTCCCGCTGCTTACCAAGGCTGTTGACTCGCTTTCGCCCGGCTAACACTCGCCGATGTTGAGCACTCGCATTGGCTTTGTCCATTTCCCACGTTATTCCCATTGAGCTTCTCCTACGTAACGTCCTTGGTCCCGAATGCCGAGTCGTTGCCTCTCGGAATTGTCTCGTAGAACCTGCCTCGCCGGCGATACGACGCTAAACCCCTCGTAGACGACAACCTTCCTCTGTACCACGGCTGGAGACGACCTTGCGGATCGCATCCTTTACTTCTGTCACGCATCCTGTATCACCACAGCACTCCCCCGCACCGACGGGATCAACTACACAACAATGATGCGACGAGCTGGTGCGCGAGCAATCACCCACAGGGTCCCCTGCATCAGACCGTCTTCAACGCCAGCTATTGCCGTACGCCGTATCTCAACAACATGGAAGATGGCACAGGCCACTGCGAACTCGTTCCTTGCCTCCGCCCCTGCTAGCGATGCCTTTCAGCTGCTTGCTGAGCCCAAGAAGGCTGGCGCTGCTGAAGATGAACTGTATGAAGCGCAGATAAAAGAGGTAGAGGCATGGTGGCAGTCGCCTAGATACGAAGGAATCAAGCGGCCTTACAGCCCAGCCGATGTGGTCTCCAAGCGCGGCTCGCAGCATCAGTCATACCCTAGCTCCGTGATGGCGAGGAAGCTCTTCAACCTCGTCAAGGAGCGGGAAGCAGAGGGCAAGCCCATCCACACAAGTACAAACACATTACTCCCTGCTTTCCAACAAACAGGCACATGCTGACCAACTTTACCTTGTAGTGGGCGCCATAGATCCTGTCCAGATGACCCAACAAGCCCCCCATCAAGAGGTCCTGTACATCTCAGGCTGGGCCTGCTCCTCCCTTCTTACCTCTACCAACGAGGTTTCCCCCGACTTTGGTGACTACCCCTACAACACCGTACCGAACCAGGTCCAGCGTCTCGCCAAGGCGCAGTCGATGCACGATCGGAAACAATGGGATACTCGCCGGAAGCTCAAGACCGAGGAACGCGCAAAGACGCCGTATGTTGATTACCTCCGGCCCATCATTGCCGACGGTGATACCGGACACGGTGGTCTCTCTGCCGTCCTCAAGCTCGCCAAGCTCTTTGCTGAGAACGGTGCGGCGGCGGTCCATTTCGAGGATCAGCTCCACGGCGGCAAGAAGTGCGGCCACTTGGCTGGCAAGGTTCTTGTGCCTATTGGGGAGCACATTAATCGTCTCAACGCCGCTCGGTTTCAATGGGACGTCATGGGCTGCGAGAACCTCGTCATCGCGCGGACTGATTCGGAGAGCGGCAAACTCATCAGCAGTGCGATTGACGTGCGCGATCACGAGTTCATCCTGGGAGTTGCGGATCCGAGCTTTGAGCCCCTCGCCGAGACTATCCAGGCGATGGAGGCCAAGGGCGCGGTCGGTGCCGAAATCGACGCTTTCGAGGCTACTTGGGTCAAGAAGACGAAGCTTGTGACGTTTGATGAGGCCGCTGTGGCGCACATGCAAAATGACGGCGTTTCCCAGGACGAGATTGACGCGTACCTCGAGGCGACCCGCTCGAACCGCGATATGGGAATCTCCCAGCGCCGCAAGCTCGCAAACAAGCGCACCTCGACACCCGTCTACTTCTCCTGGGACGTCCCCCGCACGCGTGAAGGCTTCTACCACTACCGCGCCGGCATGGACGCCGCCACGAAGCGCGCCATTGCCTTTGGACCCTTTGCTGACCTCCTGTGGGTTGAGACCGGCGACCCCAATGTCGGGGTCGCTACGGATCTGGCCAGAGCCGTCCGCGCCGTCTACCCGGGCAAGGGTCTGGTCTACAACCTCAGTCCTTCATTCAACTGGATGGCACACGGATTCACAGACGATACGCTGAAGAGCTTCATCTGGGATATTGCCAAGGAAGGATTCGTCCTGCAGCTCATCTCGCTTGCTGGCTTGCACTCCAACGCCACCATCACGAACGAGCTTGCGAGGGACTTTAAAAAGGACGGTATGCTGGCGTATGTGAACATTGTTCAGCGGCGCGAGAAGGAGGGTGGCTGTGACGTTTTGACGCACCAGAAGTGGAGTGGCGCGAGCTACATTGATGGAATCCTAGGGGCTATCCAGAGCGGCAGCTCGAGTAGCAAGAGCATGGGCGAGGGCAACACCGAAAGCCAGTTCCACTAGAACCATCTACAAAATGCATAGGGCGGCGTTGTGGAGCTTTCTAACATGTTCAGGATATCAATTTATCGTTCCTTGAGTGTGCATATCGCCCAATCACACTAATCTACTAGCTCAGCAAGAGTGGCCATGTAGAAAACATCAACCAACACCCACGTCGCGAGCCCGCTCAAGAATGAATCATTTTGATTGTCTATGCATACTTTCATCATCATGGCCGTTGGCCGTGTATACCCCAGTCTCTTGTCCAGCGCCCTTAACTCCAACCCAATACGGTATCATGTCGCGGAAATCGGATTCAAACAAGCAACGCTGCGCAACCTTACTCGAGGCTGGTTCGGCTAGCGTTGTTGATGGGGGCGGGCGCCGCGGGGCCCTCGGGGGTAACGTAGGCCTTGGTCATGCCACCGTCAACAACCATGTCGTGGCCATTGACGAAGCTTGACTCGTCGCTGGCGAGGAAGAGAACGGCCTGGGCCTGCTCGATGGCCTCGCCGAAGCGGCCAGTGGGGAAGTGGATCTCGCGGCGCATGCGCTTGGGAACATCGTCGCCGAGCCAATCCTGCAACAGAGGGGTGTTGAGGGGCGCGGGACACAGGGAGTTGAAGCGGAAGCCCTCGCGGGCGTGGACCATGGCGAGCTCACGGGTGAGTGCGAGAACAGCACCCTTGGAGGCGGTGTAGGCAAGCTGGGGAGTGGCAGCACCGACGAGGGCGACGACTGAGGCAGTGTTGATGATGGAGCCCTTGGTCTTCTTGTTGCGGCGGAGGGCGAGAACAGCGTGCTTGCTGCCGAACCAGACACCCTTGACGTTGATGTTCTGTGTCAGATCCCAGATTTCCTCGGGGGTGTTCACGGCATCGTCGTCCTTGGCGTGCATAATTCCGGCATTGTTGAAGATAATGTCAAGGCCGCCCCAAGCATCGACCGAATCAATGAGGGCCTTGACCTGGTCCTCCTTGGAAACATCGGTGACCTGTCGTCGCAAAGGACAAGATCGTTAGCGAAACAGAACAATCCAACTTCTGGTTTCGTGTTGTGTCGTGCTACAGGCAAGCAACAGCAGAGGAATGGCGGGGTTTGGCGGGGTAACTCCTTTTTCGGGTTGTGCAGTGTGCAGTGTCCCCGCGTGCAGTGCAGTGCAGTGTTGTCGGCGTTTGATTTGGTGCACGCCGGAGCGGCGGGAATGGGATCTTCCAACAACTCTAATTCGCAGCAAGAGTCAACGTACCTTGGTCTCGATTCTGGCCGACGGGAGCAGCGAGAGCACCTTGGCCTTTGCCTTTTCAAGTGCCGGGGCAGAGATGTCGGCCATGGCAACGCTGGCACCCTCCTTTGCGAAAAGAATGGTCGTCTCCAAGCCAATGCCACTGTGAGAATTTCCCGTCAGCTTATCGGGTCCTGTATTCTGTATGTGTGTGATGCGCTGGACGCCCAGCCACTGGGGGCTAATCCCGATGCGCCGTGTTGATAAGGCGCTTCTGAGATCAGGAGGGGTTGCAACACTGGATGTCCTTACCCAGCAGCGCCAGTGACGACGGCATTCTTGCCAGCCAGGCGACCTCCAATCTCAGCAGGAACAGAACCCATTTCAGCGGTGGTTGATTTGTTCGGAGTGTTTTTTTTTTTGGTTGGATGCGAAGTTGTGAGGGTCAATCGCAAGTCACAGGTGGTGAGTCGCGAAGTCGTGGGAGAACGAGTTGTTTTGGTAGTTGAAGTGACGTTGATAGCTAGCTCCGACCTTTTGCTTGAAAAAGTGCGTGATGTGAAGAGAGAGAAAGAGAATGGCCACCACGGTGCGACGGAGACGATGTGTTTAAAGAAATCAGCACGACGGGGCTGGCTCAGTAGGATGGAGCCGAAGAAGTATAGAAGGCCGTCGTCTGGCAAGAAATGAGTCAAGGAAATCCGGGGTCCAGGCCCCTTCTTGCCGCCCTGGCCAATTTCTATAGACTAACTCAGACAGAGTGATGGACGGGATTGCTAAGATAGTCGCAAACACGGAGTAGGCACTGGATACAAAGCGCGCAAGCGCGGTACGGATACATGTCGAGATACCTCACCTAACACATCAGCGCCCACCCCCTTCCTGGCTCGCGATTAGCTGCTCGAGCCTTTCGTTGGCAAGATAGATCCGACAACGGCGGATCGGGACCACCATCTCGGCTCCCGTATGTGTGACACGGGGTGAAGGGGGGAACGGAGTGACAGGGTGCAGCAAGGACCGTCCTAGGTGGATAAGCAAGGTGCGCATCGGTGACAGAGCCATGATGTCCCTACTCCCTGCCGTGCCTGTTGTGCTTCGAAAAAGTGCTTTTTGTAGGAGAAACGACGTGGATCGCGATCGATAGGGTATCACCTAGGCCGTCCGTCTGCCACCAGGACGGAGCTTGTCGGTCAACGATAGGCGGCATCGCATGCGTTGGTAGAATTCCCAATACGGAGCATAAAACGTGTCGACGGGCGCAAGTTCCGATATCGCGTTATCTCTTATCAGTGGGTCAGACCGCGGCGTTGCATGACGGATGTCCAAGTCAGGAACCAACCCCTCCGTGTCTGATGGAGGGGGGGGGATGTGAGAGAAGAGACACTGTGGTACAGAGAAGCACAGCGGCTGAGTTCCAACAGAGTTGGACTAGACGTCTCTGGGCGGTAGGGTGAGCCGAGCGAGCGCTACGTCCAAAGGTTGGCCGCATCTATCATGGCATGCCTTATCTCCCTAGATATAAGAGAGAAGCACCATCATTGTGATGGACGTTGAAATGAGCCAGTTGGGTAACAAAGGAACAAGACCCTATGTGCATAGTCCCGAGAGTACAGCTGGGATGGCGAGCTAAGGCGGCTCCAGGCCAATAACAATGAATTGCGAGAGCTAAGGCTCAGAGTTATCGGGCTAGGAGTACGGACCAAGAAAGGCACAGACTCGGATCTGCACTGAAAGTTGACCAGACAAGTCGCCACTGAGCGTCTGATCAGGTGTCAAGGTATGTGTTCGTACTCCCGACGGTGTAAGGTAGGGTTAGATGGCGGCAGCATGTGGTCGGAGGAAATACGGTGCGTGTGTAACCGTGCCATCCGGAGGGCACTTGGGAAGTCGAACGTGAATAGGCGCAAGGCCAGTGAGGAGGGTGAGAGGTAATGGAAGCGGTCAGTTCGAGCCCCTCCACCCCTCTCGGGCTCACATCGTCATGTGGGCTGCTGGGGGTCGCAACGGTGAATGAGAAACGTCCATGTGGTGCTTGAGTCCGGACGCATCGGAGAATCCATTACCATTCGCAAACTCATCATTCGTGGATCGTGGGAGATCGCGGTTCGGGACCGCGCTGAGGGGTTCCAGGTTCCCCAAGTCGAGGGGGCGGCGGTGCCGATTGACGCCTTGCGCCCGGGGTGCAAACCGTGTGAGGGCGGCGGTAGATAATGATTTCATTCGAGTGGGCAGGCGAGAGGAAAGGGAATGAAGACGGAGACGCGCATGTACTTGAGCAATGTCATTGACGGTTGTACGGTATCAGGAAGACATTTGCCGCGCAGACAACAAAGAGCAACGGCATATTGCAAAAGCAAGCTGTGGGTAGTATTAGCGGACAATATAATATACCGCGACAAGGGCAGAAGCGATGATAGCGGGCTGTGGAGGCGGCAGAGGGGTCAATCATTAATGAATGGTGAATCCCCATCGCGAACCCCCACATTGTGGAATGCCCGTTGTCGGCAAGTCAAGGGTGAAGGGTCTGACCGATTTGAGGCCAAGAGATCTATCTGGGTTCGGGGATGAGATGTTGTGACATCTATCTGCCGGGTGCCGCGGTCTCAGGTCAATTCAATCAACGGCCCATCAGCATGCGTGCTGGCGACGGCTGGCGTGGGATACTGACGTTGATGAAAGAGCGACGGCGATGGTAGTGGTGATGGCGATGTTGATGGTGGTGACTCGGGCATGATTGAGCAGTCTGGAGATTGTGAGGAAAGAAGACATGTAGTTCGACGGTGCAAGAGGAAGTGTGCGACGAGCCAAGGTGAGGAGATATTAGATCCCCAAAACCTCGCACACTCGCCTAATGATGACTACTAACTCGTGATCAACAGCGACAGCAACTGCCCCTAACGGCGGTTGAGACAATTCCATTATTTTCGTCACAATCCAGCAATAGCATATCAGCATCCCAGGCCCCCCCCCCCCTCTCCTGCATCCTGCCCGTGCAGACTTGCCATACCTACTATGTAAGACGCGAATCGACGGTCTGAGGTAGGTACCGAGGTACCTACTTTTCGGAAGCCACCCATGGGCCAAGAAACTGTGCCTGAGGTTGCCACTGGTTTAAGGACGTACCGCGGTCCAGCGCTACCTTAGTCGGTCTGTGCATGACTGCTGCAATGACGCACCTTGGAAGGTCAGCGCCCCTCTCCTTCCTCACGGCTCACCTAATAATCCCCCGCTTCGAACCGGGAGCTGGATGCTGGCAAGCCTGGCAAGGCCCAACAGGTATCGATTGCCAAGGAACAAGAGACGACATAACAGCATAACAGGAAGCAGCTCACGCGGCTCGGTGACATGGCTCGTTGAGCAGATAGATTGGCGCTCCAGGAGTCCAGGCCGATGTCATGGGTCACTCGCAGCGTTAGGCAAGGCGAGGTCACTTCCAGGTTGTCAGTCCAGGGCGTCACTCGGGTTCCCCAGCTCTCCCCCAAACCCCCAAATCGCGGCATTTCCATTGGCCGCGCGCTCCCTTATCGGCGGGACATCCCACACCAGTTGCCGCAGACGAGGGAACCTTGGAACCGGGTAGAGTAAACATCTAGGGTGCGCTATCTTCCTTACTCTTGCTGCTGCTCAGTGCTCGCTCACTCCGTAAGTACATCCCTACGGATAACATAACCAAAAGATACGATAATTGCTCCATACCGCTGGCCCTCCTCCTCCTCCACGCCTCTTTCCGCGTTCCCTCGGCTTCCCGACTTCAAGTCCCCCGGTCTCCAGTCTCTCATCTCGCTCAAGCCCCACGATCTTATTCCGCCTCGGTCTGTCTGCCTGCGTCCCTGTCCGTATCACCTGGTGTCTCTTGCGCGCGCTCTTCAACCTTTCTCCCTCTTCTCTACCGCATCCTACTTCTTCAAGACATATTCTTTTATGAGCTCGCGCGCACACAGAAAGCGGCCAGACACTTCCTCCCATCCTCCTGCCACGCCAGACCTTGCTGCTACCACACCTCCCACTCCAAGCCGCGAGCTTTCGTCCCATTCATCGCCATCCAAAGTCAATTGATAGCTTCGTTGCACGCGCGCTTTCTTACCCCTCCTAATTAATCATGGCTTCGTCCAATGAACCTGTGACCATCGAGTCGCTGCCCGAGCTTCTGAAGAATGACAACAAAGTGAAGCTAGCCGGCATCGATGTTGACGGCATGCTCCGGGGAAAGCTGGTGTCCAAGAACAAGTTTCTATCCGTCGCCAAGTCTGGCTTTGGGTTCTGCTCTGTCATCTTTGGCTGGGACATGCACGATATGACATATATCAAGGAGCTCAAAATCAGTAACGCCGAGAACGGCTACCACGATCTTATTGCCATTCCAGATCTGTCCAGCTTCCGCCGCATCCCCTGGGAAGATAACGTGCCTTTCTTCCTCGTCAGCTTCTTCGACCCGGACACTCAAGAGCCTATTTGCGCATGCCCTCGTGGTTTGTTGAAGAATGCTCTGGCGAAATTGCAAGCCAAGGGCTATGGTGCCATGGCCGGAGGTAAGCTCGCGAACAAGCCCCGTTGCCACCCTTGCTCTCGAGAAATAGCAAGCTAACAATGCGACTCCATTCACAGCCGAGTACGAGTTTTACCAATTCAAGGCGCCTACCCGCGCCGCCGAAACCACGACCTCCACGGCCGGATACCTCCAAGAGAACCCCCCACAAGCTTTGCCGTCCCTTACTGAGGGTATGTTTGGCTACAGCTTGACTCGAACGGTGCACAACAAGGAATACTTCTATGATATTTTCGAGACTTGTTCCCAGTTCAAGTGCGACATTGAAGGGTGGCATACCGAGAGTGGCCCTGGTGTCTTTGAGGCAGCCCTTGAGTTTGGGGAGATTGCACAGATGGCCGACAGAGCCAGCTTGTTCAAGTAAGTAGGCGCATCCGCTTCTGGTTCGTCCATTCTAACCACCTTACTTGCAGGTATGTTGTCAAGTCGGTCGCAACAAAATACGGCATTACGCCATGCTTCATGGCGAAGCCAAAACAAGGTCTGCCTGGAAACAGCGGACACATGCACGTATCCATCGTCGATAAGGATGGCAAGAATCTTTTCGCTCGAGAGACAAAGGACGAGAACGCACCATACCCCGACGTTGCTAATCTGTCAGACCTGGGTCGACATTTCCTAGCTGGCTTGTTAGAAGGCCTCCCGGATGTCATGACCATGCTAGCACCCACGGTCAACTCCTATAAAAGACTTGTTGAGAATTTTTGGGCGCCAGTGACGGTTTCATGGGGCTTGGAGCACAGAGCAGCGTCGGTCCGCCTCATCGCCCCGCCGACGTCGAAGCCGGGCGCAACGCGGTTTGAAGTTCGTGTTCCCGGCGCAGATACCAATCCATTCTTCGTACTAGCAGCGATTCTCGCCCTTGGATGGCGGGGTGTTGAGAAGAAGTTGGAGATCCCCGTTCCACCACTAGGCAAGGGCGAGGACGTCGGCGGCAGTGCTGACAAGGGTGTGAGGCTCGCAAAGAGTCTGCGTGAAGCAAATGATCGTTTTACGCGCAAGGAGAGCATTGCGAGAGAAGTATTTGGGGACGAATTTGTCGACCACTTCGGCGGAACAAGGGATCACGAGATTCGGGTCTGGGATGAGGCCGTGACAGACTGGTATGTATTAATCATCAGAGCGACACCTTATGGGGGTGATTCTGGGGAGCATGGCTAATCAAGCGTTTGCACAGGGAGGTAAAACGGTACATTGAAACGGTATAGGAGTCCAGAGTTTGTCGGAGCGCGTTCTTCTATTATTTGTCTGGATTTTTGAGATATTTCCATCCCACATGGGATCAGCCCGGGAAAGACGTCAAGCCACGCGGTTATGGAGTTTATGGAAGCCCTTGCCCGTCCTAAGAGAGCTCAGGCCTAACCCCCCCGCCCCATCTCCACTTCCCTTACCTTGGCTGCGCAGTCTTACCTACCTGGCGTTGTTCAAAGGTACCCTATCTAGATACCCTCTTCAAATACCGACATATCGATACATGTAGCAGCAGCGTCAGCCGCGGCTATTCGGCCATTACGTATTGGCTGCTGAAAACATATTGGTGAAAGGTTTTGGCCGTGCAGGATGAGAGATGATAAGGAGGCGAGTGTGATTGGTGGTGTCGGATGCGCCTTTTGTGACCGTTTGGTGCGCTGGTGCATTACCCATACGAGCGAGCAGACCAGTCGGTCATCCAATCCTGGAGGATGAGCATCGGAAGCTGCTGATGAAGTGCCTCCCAACAAGTACATAACAGTACCTATGATGTGACAGGCCGGCGCACGAAATGTCAGGCTGTCCAAAGTAATCGTACTGCTTTCATTGGCCCGCAGCGGCTGGGTCGAGGCCTCATGTCGTTCAAGTTTGCCGCCCGTGACACGCTGGAGACGTGAGTCAGGAGAGGCTCAAGTTTGTTCGCACCGCTACCTCTCGTCCCCTCTGAGAGAATGCAACAAGAGGGGGGACGCTGCAGCGGCAACCGGAGCTCCGATGCGGGTTCACGGCTTCAAGTTCGGTGTCCGTCCATCGTCTGCCTGTCTGCAAGATCCTCTTGTCCTGCATTCATGAAAAGTCAACGAATGGTATCCGCAAGGTAGGGAAAATGGCCTTGTTGTGCGGCGCTGACAGCGGGTCGAGGACGGAATTGACAAAGACCCCAGTAAACACGAGATGCCAAGGTCTGAATTCCCAGGAAATGAATCATAAAAAAAGAAAAGAGAGAAAGAGAGAGGGAGGGAGGGAGAGAGAGGTAAGAGATGAAGGGGCGGGCGGGCTTCTTCCAAAGAACAAAATCGCCAAAACATTGTCATTGACGTCAATTGTTCGTTCGTTGGTCAGTGGGAGCTGATATATCGATAACCAGAGGGAATCCGAATCTTGATAGTTTTGGAGCTATTGGGTTGCCTTGCCTCACCGCATCCGATGAACCCATTTTTCATTTCGTTAATTCCCAATTTCCATCATCCATGTACCAGCCTGGGCTTCTGGAAGGAAGGGCGTTACTTCAACTAAATCACTACTACTCCTAGCGAACGGATACATGATTGCCACGCCATTAGCTCCGTTTGACAAGCAAACACTGCGTGGCACCCTGGGCGGTTGGAGCCCCCAAGGAAGGCAAGTCGCCCATGCCCCCATGCTCCCCCCCTCCCCTGCTTTATTCTCCCTCGTGGCTTTGGGGGGCAGCCCGAGGGGTTCTAGCGGTATCCATATCACGTATGAGCAAACCCTTTCTACTAACGGGGAATGCCCGCGCGACAGGCTGGAGGGTGGTTGGTAAGGTACAAAGAAACGGTCATCAATATGGACTCTCTTTTGCGGTTGGTCTGCCGCTTCGGGCCGGGGTTCCTGCAGAGCTACGACAGGGAACCGGCCATCTCTGCAGTAGAATTCGAGGGCTGGCGAGGAGTCATTCACGATGCTGTTCACCGTTTTATCTGCGGCGATATGTGCATGTCGACAACGATGGGAGTTGAGCCGTTCTGGAAGGGAACCAGCGCCCTTGAAGAAAGCATCCTGCCGGCCAACGTAGCATCCCGCATGGAAGATTCCGGGCCTTTACGGATACTTCTAGGGTGGTATTCCGGTCATTGGGAGACGTGTTGAAGCGTGCTTTGACCAGTTACTACCTCTGTGAAGTGAGACAACAGTGACCGAGGTCATGAAGAGAATGCCAGGCCGAACTTGGCACGGGTTTAGCTGGGCCCCTGTTGACCCTGGAACATCCGAATAAGGTAGTTCGGAGGTGTGCCGCGTCTAGGTATATCATACATGACGGGGAAAACTTGGGATGTTCATCACTGGGAAAAGAGGAGATGAGAAAGACGTGTGAGGTGGGAATTACCTCGATAACAAGATTAGTTCCTGACACGGGTTCCCATGTGCGGATAAGAAAATCTGGCCGTCAAACTGGTGCGTATACTCGTTGTAAGACACGGAACTAGCTGTGGGAAAAGTTTGAGATATCCTAAAAAAGACTTTGCTGTGCTGTCGTAATCTCGTTGCCCTGTACCGGAATTCGACTCGATTTGCGTTTCTGTTTGGCTGTCCCTTTTCGCAAGTGTTCCTTGCCCTGAAAATCAATCATACCCGTGCTCCAAGCTCAAGTGCCATGACTACCCTGTCTTGTTCTGTGATCCCAGCACTCCTGCTCCTGGCAAGCTCAGGCCCTGCCCATGTGAACAGGGTAGGGCAGGTAAACGATTACCTCAAAAAGTTGAGATGGCTCGCCGCAAGTAGTAAATGCAACTTGCCGGCCACAGCCCAGCCGCCCCGTTATTTTTTTGGTCCCTCTCTGCATCCATGCACATCTTTGTCGGGAGGGGGGGAGCGAAGGGGGGAGGAGGGGGACTTCCAACGGCTCGAATTTTTTTTTCTCTCGTTTTCAAATTCTCCATGGTTTTCACCAGGTCTTGGGCGGCACGTCCCATGCTCCATGGCCCGCCTTCGACCGCCTCCCGCACTTCCCATGCCGTCTCCTCTCTCGCCAGTGCCTCCTTGCGGACAAGTGCTCCGATCAGAAGCCAAGTATGATTTGATGGCGTCAGGTCCTGGCAGAGCAGCAAGGGGGGGGGAGGATGCACAGGACGCAGGACGTGGAGGTTCCATCCATCAATCCAGTCAAAGTCAAGTTCTGAAGTATCCCGCGGTAAATCTCCATTTCCCTCATCAGGTCCTCCCTACCCCCTTTCAAATTAGCCTTTCCCGTCTGGTCTTGCGCATTGCGTAGTCCTCCTCCCCTTTGTTCTCCCATCTTCCTTTGTCAACACCGAAGAGGCCGACAGGCTCCCCTTGTCCTTTCATCTAGTACCTTACCGGCCATCAAGGGGTTGAATACAAAGACATCCGTCAACCCTCAACCGAAGGCCATTTGATGTGTACATTGAGTACTCTGTACGCAACCCACCATCCCCGCGCTGAGATTGGCCCGGGTATTTTATCTATCATCTGTTTTCTTCCCTCCTGTTCTTCCTTGTGGGAATTTTATTAGCCATCCCACTCGTGGCTATATTACACCTGAGACTGAACCCACGATCGAGTCCCCCCAATTTGGTAACCCTGGCGAGCAAAGGCAGCAACCGTGCAGTGAATCGCTCCATGTGAGTGACAGACCACAGAAGCGTCTTAGCAAACAAAAAGATACGACAGGGACGACACAAACGCCGGCTGGCATACGTAGACCAGCCCGGTGTCAGGTTTTCGGTGGAAACTTGTTCCGCAGTTTGCTGGTATGGGCGAGGACGTTGACGCTGTGGTCGGAAACCCCGGCGTCGGCGGTAGCGACGGATACGGGGGCGAAAGTGCCGGCGCCACCAGGAACCGGACGGACCACAGAGAACGGAGGAGGCTGTCTCGAACAGAAAACGCCTCAGCAGGCGATTACTATGATGAAGTCGGCTCAGATGCCGGGTCTGATTTCAGCTCCGTGTCCGTCGACGAGCTCCCGCCAATCCGCGCTTATGGCCACACATATCACGGTTCTGGTGTGCTCCTGATGCCCAACGACGAATCTGAGCGTGCTCGTCTGGAAATTCAGCATCAACTTTTCAAGTTATGTCTCGAAGGTGGTCTGACAGCGGCGAAGCTCCCCAAGGACAGGCCACTCAACATTCTTGACATTGGTTCCGGCACCGGCAACTGGGCTGTTGAGATGGGCGAGCAGTACCCCCGGGCTAAGATCATGGGTGTCGACATCTCCGCCGCATTGTTGCCCACGACCGTGCCAGCCAACGTTGCCTTTGAAGTCGAAGATGCAACCGAAGATTGGGCACGGGAGAAAGACAGTCTGGATTTTGTGCATATGCGGAACCTTGTCGGCGGGGGCGTTTCGGACTGGAAGGCGCTTTTTCGGCAAGCATACGAGCACCTCAAGCCAGGTGGACAGATTGAGTTCGCTGAGGTGAGGACGAGGTATTTCGACCTTATCGACAGCAGCGGAGATGAGCCCGCTGCGCCCACGATTGAGGAGAAGGATCACGGCATAATGACGGCATGTCGCGAGTTTCAGGCGCGGTTCTCGGAACTGGCCAAGGTTGCAGGCGTCGACTTTGACCCAACACCAAGGATTCCTGCCATGTTTTCTGATGTTGGATTCGAAAAGGTGGCACGCTGGTCGGATCTGGTTCCCATACAGGCTGTGGGACATGATGAGAAGATGGTCAGAAAAGGGGCGCAATTTGCCCAGATGCTGGAGTATGGTATGTTCATGTTTCGCCCTTCAACAGCTTGACTTCGGTCAACTAACTTTTGCCAGGCTTGGAGAACTACTCGTTGGCTGTATTTGCCAAGGGGGGTTGGGATGAGAACGATACCCGGAATCTCCTAAAGAGAGTCCACAAGGAGTCGCGCGACACCACAAACGAGGCATATGGCAAAGTGTAGGTCCCTCAAGACGAGGGCGTAGCTTCACTAGCAAGTAGCTGACTGACTCTTTCTCTAGATCATTTGTCACGGCGAGGAAGCCTCTGTAAAGGGGCTTGGTCTATTCGATTCTATAGATGCCCAGTCTAAGTGGGCTGGATCACACAAATAGAAATATCTGATGATCTCGCGCCACCACAATTCCTACGAACATGCCCACCGCAATAAATGTTTGCAGAACCCTGCGCCGTGCCAACACGTTGGTGTTCTCGCCTAGATGCCGGCACGAACTACGACACCAAGCGCGATGTGACCGAACCCTGCGGTCGGTCGATTATCTGCCGCTGTGATTCTTGATCGGCCACTGCAGACCCGAGTCAAAACTCGGGCTTTCCTCGGTGCCAACCGATGAGTCTCTAGAGTCTATGCACCCTAGTCCTGTGCAACCACCCCCCTCCCCCTTCCAAACTCCCGATCAGCCTTCTTCGTCTTTCCGTGCCGCCCTAACCCGGTACTGACTGGCACGCTATGCTTAAAGAGATCGACTAAGCTCAAAACATAATCTGCCTAGTTTCAAACCTGCTATAGAAACCCCCGAGAGGCCTTGATCCCTGATTGTTTCACTCTGCCTGCCACTGCAGCTAGTCTAAGCCTTGCAGGATCGGTGGTCCAAGACTTCATTCAAGATGCGTTGACCCTCTCAGTCCGCCCGGTGCCCAATACGATTTTTCTTGTTGCAAACTTGCCTTTTCTGCCCAGACGTCCTAGGCGGCCGCTTTTTGGGGGTATCAGTCGTGTGTGTGGTATTGTCGAGTAATGCTGTAAACAGCCGCCACACTCCTACGGATCGGAGTGTAGTAATCCGCTGATCACGCACAATACCGCGCAAACTTTCGTCGCCGGTATCCAATCATATTTCACCTGTAGGGGTGAAGTGCTAACCCTTTAGATGGGCGTCAACAACAACTAACCTTTTGCACTAAAGGAGGCATAATGGCCGGCAATATGAACTGTCGGCTCTGGAGTCGAAGTGTGCCCATCCCACTTCTGCCCGGCGTCAGCCTCATATCAGACTGTGAGTCTAAATCGAGCCTAAACGGTGATCACTGCCCGTCCATTGGGCACCACTCTCGAGGCTTGTTTTGGGGTTCTTGTCGTGTACACAGCCATATAGCATTTGGACTTACACGGCATAGCAGTAGTCACAAAGCACGCGCATGGCCGTGGGGCCGTGACGAGGGAGGCTTCTCCGACGCCCAACCCAAGATACGCCCGCTGTAGTTGTCTCGCATGAGCTCGTCGATGCGTGGCCCAGAAATCAATTGTCAAATTCCTGTATTCCAGGTTATCCTACCGTACGCCATTGAGCTGGGGAGCAGCAGTCTCCTCTGTCAGCACGTAATCCCGTACTGCCCCCTTCCAATCACTAATTCTGACGTCTTTGATCTTGACCACAATGACTCGCACCTCCTCACCCGCGACAAAGCATCCCCTGCCACCGTCCTCAGCCTGAACGCTTGGGTTGAAGCTCTGGCTTTCGTCAAATGTGTTGTTTTCCAGGTGCGCCTCGCGGTAAAACTTCTCCTCGTCCGAGCCATTGTCAACCAATCTCGCAGTGCCATTGATTGTAGCACTAATGCTAGAGACGGCCGCCGTGTTGAGGTTCAAAAGAAGGGATGCGAGGCTAGAGCGGTGCTCTGGACCGGGGCTGCCGCCGGAGGGTCGTCGGCCTGAAGTTGGTGGTCGATGAGAAGACCCTAAGTAAAAAAGAAAAAAAAAGCTGTCAGCAACTGTTCAAAAAGCCACTACAAAGGTACAGGGCTATTTCCTACAATCGTGGACCAACAGGGACACATTGGGGTTCGAAAGAAGATTCTGCGTTTTTCTAGAGGCGGGGTTTGTCGTCATGACAATAACAGGGCCGGCCGAATGGTCGGAGGACGGGAGGTAGGTGTAGTTCATGAGGGAGACATTCGGAGTGTTATCGGTACATGTTGCCAGGTGAAGCTATCGATTTGGTAGATCAGTCAGCCATTGGTTTATGTGCTATCGCGGTATACAAACACCATGAAGCTTGACTGGGCACAAGAGCTAAGAGCTTACGAATCGCGCATTCTCCAAGCATTGCACGACCTCTTGGGGAAGAGTGGCCGTTACTTGCTTGTTGGTCTCACCGGCCGAAGCCTCGTAGTTGAGAGGGACTTGTTGATCCATGTTGACTGGGCTGCTCTTGAAGACGTGCTGGTGTTTGCAATATTACCTATCGTGAGCTTCTCCGACCGACTACCTACTGATCGGCTGGGCTGGAAAGGAAAGGTGGGCAGACAAGGTCCCGAGCCCACGCTGACTAATGCGGGGCAGAGCCAGCCGGCATTGCAAGTTATCGGGGGATGACGTCGAGGAGCTTGTAATCTAATCTTATCAGAAAATCCTTATGTACCTTACCTACCTTAACCCACCTAGGTTGGTAAGGCAAGTGCCTTATTAGCATCGGTCTGAGGTACCAGAGGACCTTGGAATCCGGGGTCGCCTTCCAGCGGCTTTCACGACCCACGGCTATTGTCGGCACCGCTCATTCCAAGATGATCGAGCGCAACAAGCCGAAGCTCCTGTAGACCTCGGGCTACCATAGCCTTCGCCTTGAAATCTTTGCTTTCCTCCTCTGCCATCAATTTCCCGTCCTTCTGTTTCTCTTCACGAGCGTCCAATTCGTATCTCAAGCTTGTATTCCCGCCCAGAGACTTCAACCATCCATTATGCGTTCCATGAAAGCGAAGCAACGGCTCGTCCGACCCCTCCCTCGGCTCCTCTCCTCCGCCGCAGGCCAGTCGGTGCCGGCTTCGAGCCAAATCACTCCTATTACCTCTCTTCTCATTGCCAACCGCGGCGAGATTGCTCTGCGAATCCACAAGACGGCAGACAGGTTAGGGATCAAGACAACGACACTCTATACGGACCCCGACAGCAACAGCCAGCACGCCGCGTGCTCCCCGCACTCCCTGAACCTGGGCGACGCACGAGCGTACCTCGACGGCGAACGCATCATCTCACTAGCCAAGAAGCACGGCATACAAGCGCTCCATCCTGGTTATGGCTTCCTGTCCGAGAACTCCCACTTTGCCGAGAGGTGCGAAAAGGAGGGCATCGTCTTCGTAGGACCTCCAGCACAGGCCATGACCGACATGGGCGACAAGGCACGAAGCAAGATCATCATGACCGATGCTGGGGTCCCATGCGTTCCGGGATATCATGGCTCAGATCAAGGAGAAGAACAACTGTTGCAGCATGCGAAGAACATCAAGTTTCCCGTGTTGCTGAAGAGTGTGAAGGGCGGTGGTGGAAAGGGCATGCGCATCGTCATGACCGAGGACGAGTTCGCTGCCCAGCTTGGCAGTGCCCGCGCCGAAGCCCGCGCCTCTTTTGGCGAGGGCGGTGAGGTCATGTTGGTGGAGAAGTACATCGTCCGACCCCGTCATGTCGAGGTGCAAGTCTTCGCGGATAAGCTAGGCAACTGCGTTGCCCTCGGGGAGCGTGATTGCAGTGTGCAGAGACGACACCAAAAGATTCTTGAGGAATCTCCCGCGCCAGACCTGGATGAGGAAACTCGTCTCGATCTTTGGGAGAAGGCCAGAAAGGCTGCTCTGGCCGTCCACTATGTTGGCGCTGGCACCGTCGAGTTCATTCTCGACAAGGACACTGGCGAATTCTACTTCATGGAGATGAATACTAGGTTACAAGTTGAGCATCCCGTCAGTGAAATGGTCACCGGTACCGACCTTGTCGAATGGCAATTCCGAGTTGCCGCTGGCGAGAAACTACCCATGACGCAGGAAGAGATCGTGGAGAACATCAAGCAGCATGGTGCAGCCATTGAGGCTCGCATCTATGCCGAAAATCCGGAGAAGGGCTTCATGCCTGATTCTGGCAAATTGATCCACCTGACCACGCCCAAAACAAGCGAGGACATCCGCATCGACGCTGGTTTTATTCAGGGTGACACGGTTTCAGAAGCCTATGATGGTATGATTGCCAAGCTGATTGTTCGTGGCAAAGACAGAGAGACTGCGATTCGGAGGCTGGAATTGGCTCTCCGCGACTATGAGGTCGTTGGTCTCAGTACCAACATCGAGTTCCTGAAACGTTTATGCCGGTCTCCGGCGTTTATCGAGGGCGATGTTGAGACTGGATTTATCGAAAAGTGGAAAGATGAGCTCTTCAAGCCACGGCCAATCCATGCCGAGGTTTTTGTCCAGGCTGCTCTCAGTTCGTTATCTCCCCAACTATCACATGATGCTCCACATGGAAGCAGCTTGGGCTTTGGGGAAGCCAGCACGCTCAGCGAGCGGAAATTTGCTTTCAAGGTGCTTGATTCGTACAGCGAGCAAACAGGAGAAGTAGTGGAAGTCAGCATCACGCAAAAGTCGCATCAGCTCTTCGATGCCCATGTGTCAAGAAAGGGAGAGGAGACACCACAGGTTTTCGAGAACCTTGTCAGCAAATTCCAGTCAAGATCGTCGTCGACAAACGCACTGACAACATACTTCTCTAATGAGAGATTGGAGTCGACTGTTGTGCAGAATGCAGAGAACGAGCAGGATACCAAGATTGCTGTGTTTCAACATGGCATCAAGACTGAGCTTTCCCTTTTGCCACCAAGCTGGTTTGAGAAGGCCCTCGGCTTGAAGGAGGTTACTGCGTCCGTTGTGGCACCAATGCCTTGTAAGATTCTAAAGAACGAGGTGGAGGAAGGGCAGGCGGTGGCCAAAGGAGCTCCGTTAGTTGTGTGAGTACCATCCCACCCGTGACCGCTGTAACTCGATGACTTGTAATGGCTGACTTTGGCACAAAGTATTGAGTCCATGAAGATGGAAACCGTTATTCGGTCGCCCCAAAACGGCGTGGTTAAGAAGCTCGCGCACAAGGAAGGCGTGAGTAATCCTTTCCTTTCAAGCCCACATAAGCTTTTACTTACATTTTCTCAGGACATTTGCAAAGCTGGGACTGTCTTGGTACAATTTGAGGAAGAAGCTACAGAAGACTCATAAGTGACGGTCAATTTACGCAAGGAAAGGATTACAGATTGAGATTTGCACAGCGACTAGTCTAAGAATTCCAATTGATGGCTTACTTGTATTGACCATTCTCTCATGCCATGTCCTTCGTCATTTTAAGCATGTACGCAGTTTATCTCAGTTTGAGATTGTCAGCGGAAGCTCTCTTGCTAGTAAATCCTCAGCCTTTCCAAGGCGTCCTCCAATACTTCCGTACAACACACATGACCAAAGCGCATGTGGCTTTTGGAATCAATGCCATCGCCAAAACAAGTAAATCTAGGTAGGTTCAGAACTCCAGTCTTTCCCAAGACCTTGAGACAAAATTTGTCATCTCGAATTGGCTTTCCATCTCTCTCTCTCCCCCCCTCTCTGGAAAAAAGCCCTTACCGTTGTACCAGCTGTGGGCTTGACCCAGAAGCAGACAGATTGATGCTTCTTCACAAAGGCGTCTAGAAATTCTAGATCCGTTCTCGCAAGCTCAATGTTTTTGTCCAGCAGGTTCAGCCTGACCGCCTCCGAGAGACCATAACCTGCCACTTGATCGTCGAGCTGTGAGACGTTGATGGTCGAGTAGTTCCGCGCACTCTTGACGGCATTAATTGTCTCGGAAATCTCTAGACACGATCCATCCCAGGCATAGGCCGGCAAGGGAGAAAGCTTGGACATGCTGGAGGTTGAATTGGCTCTGTCATAGCCCAACGACAGAATTGATAGAGGGATAGTCTCTCTTGTAGGTAAGCTGTGAAAGAGAGGTCTATGTACCTCGTCAGCCATGACAATGATGTTTCTCAACTTGGAAAACGCGACAATTTCTTCGAGACAATGCTCTGGTGTGGTGGCAGTAGTAGGTTTATTGGGATTGTTGATGATGATCTATTATTTGCTGAAGTCAATCGGGCATCCTGCTAGTCTCTCAAATAGATGCATTACCTTGGTATTGCATCCCATCAGTCTCAGGAGCTTTCGAACATCCAATATGTAGCGATTATTAGCTTTCATCGGGGGGCATGGGACATCTACCTGTATCAAGGTGGGAGAGGGGGTATTAGCCGCAGACTAGAGCCTCTGGCAAAGCAAAGATGCCGTCTTTCTAATATTTTAAGACGGGGGTTTTGTGTGTACCCAAGTACAGCACGTTGGGAGTATTTCATTATTCTCTACGTTCCAGCTGCAGCAAGGACCGGCCGTATGATAATGCTGCATCTTTTGAGGAGTTCATTGTGGACTAATAAATAAGTATGGGTCGCGACTTTATCTGTGTTCATTGCGCCTTATATCTATGCAACCATCAGGCAATACTAGTCATATTCACCAGAGACCACTACCAAAGCAGTGCTTTCCGACACGTCGTGAAGTGCGCTCCAGTGTGGTTCGGAAGGTAAAGAGGGAAGCTAATCTTCCCGCATTCAGTGGGCATTGCTGGACGGCGGTGGACTGGATGGCCTACTTTTTTCTCATAAGGTTTGTAGCGTCTCTTGTCCATCCAGGTTCTGGAACTCCGCGGGGCTCTAAGCCCAATTGGTCTACTCTGATCATAGAACTTGGCAATGCCGATAATCTGGATACACTCTTTGTCCCAGTATAGAAAGCCTCAGCTTCTCAAGCGAACTGATCGATGGTTTCAGTCCACCCCAACCATCATGGTGTCTACACTATACTTACCTCCTCTACCCGAGATAACTATCTGGAAAAATCACCTGGTTTAAACGCTAGCCGAGATAGATATGGCATCGTTGGACCCCGCTCTACTCCGGGTGACTGATTTTCTAATTTCACTTCAGTGATTTGGAAGCACACCATACTTAGGGCATCACTGCGTCATTAGGTTGGCATCTCGGACGCCAAACCTCATTCCGGACACTCTTGTGTTATGACCATGACAGACGGCGGGGTTCGAAGGCTTGGTACCTTGTGTGACCTACCATATTGTTACACGACAAGACTGGCTCCAGAGTTCGCCGGGCCTGTCAAGGTTCATAAACCTTCGGTAATCACTCCAAAGTAAATCCTGGGCCGTCCACCAACTCGCTCTATTCGGTCAAAAGCTGAATGTTCTAATATTGCCCATTTTCAACCCATCCTTCTTTCCGTTTACAATTCAATGATCACACAAAACGCAATCTCAGTTCCTACATCAGTTATCAAGATGTCGAAATTTCTTTCCAACAAAGATGAGATGTGAGTTCCGCCATTTGTTGCATAATCATCATCTTGCTGACTGCTGGAGATCCAAAAGTGGTCCATCAGTGGGCAGCGCCATCGAAATCAGCCACCATGACCATCCTCGCCATAGCGAAAGCCAGATAACTACTGGAGAGTAAGCCAGCATCGGTATTCTAGTCTAACCTAATTCTCTCGACTAATACTATGGACTCTTAGGCCTAGGAACCCCCTTGAAGGTATTCCCCGAGAACAACTCAAGATCGACGCAAGACTCTTCGCCATTGGTCTTGGCCTGCAGAACGAAATCACCTATTTCGAAAAGGGGGCTTTGGCGGCCCAGAGTCCGAAAGCCTACGAGGACATAGCGGAGCTCACCGAAGATGACCGAGTTATTTTGAGAAACGAAGTTGAGCATCGCTGGAGGCACCCCAAAGCACTCTATTTCACTATTCTTATGAACTCGATCAGTGCAGCAATCCAGGGTTGGGATCAAACGGGCTCAAATGGGGCCAATTTGTCATTTCCGCAAGCCTTTGGAATCGCGGATAAAGGTGAAGACTGCCTAGCTGCTGGAACATGCGCAAGGAATTCCTGGATCATTGGTGCCATCAATAGTGCGCCATATATGGCCATTTGCGTCATGTAAGTCTTCAACTCCCATTACATGGCAGATCGCCTTATTGAATATGTTTAGCGCTTGCTGGCTGTCTGATCCCGTCAATAATTGGGTTGGAAGAAGAGGTGCAATCTTTCTTGGTGCTATCTTTAGCATCCTTGGTCCCGTTGGCCAAGCGCTTTGCCAGACTTGGCCACAAATCTTGTTCTGCAGGATCCTTCTTGGCATGGGAATGGGACTCAAAGAAGTCACCGTGCCGGTTTTCTCAGCCGAAAATTCGCCACCTAACATACGTGGAGCGCTCGTAATGTCGTGGCAACTTTTCAGCGCTTTCGGTATCATGCTTGGATTTCTTGCAAACCTTGCTGTGGCCGGATTTGGGGACATCGCCTGGAGACTGCAGCTTGGTTCTGCCATGATACCCGCGGTACCACTGCTTTTTGGAATTTACCTCACCCCCGAGTCGCCCAGATGGCTATTGAAGAAGTGCAGGTTTTCCGAAGCCTACGAGTCACTCTTGAGATTGCGAGGCAGCAATCTGCTCGCAGCCAGAGATCTTTACATCGTCAATGCTCAGCTAGAATTGGAGCAGGAGCTGATAGAAGCTGACGGGCTTGGTAAACGCAACTTTTTCACTAGGTGCATCGAGTTATTCACCATTCCGAGGATCCGTCGGGCGACACAAGCATCGGGCATTATCATGGCTGCTCAGCAATTCTGTGGAGGCAAGATATTCTACACATTCCTTGACAACCACAATCGCTCTGCTGACAGCCTCAGTCAATCTCATGTCTTTCTACTCCTCGACTCTCTTTGAGGAAGCAGGAGCAAGCAACACAGTTGCTCTCCTAGCCTCGTGGGGATATGGAATGGCGATGTTCATATTTGCGATACCGGCTTTGTGGACCATCGATCGCTGGGGACGTAGAGCGTTGCTTTTGGCCACCTTTCCGAACATGTGCTGGGCTCTGCTTGCAACAGGCATGGCATTCCACGTTCCACAGAGCAGTCCTGCACACCTCGGAGTCATCTGCCTATTCAATTATCTCTTTGCTGCCTTTTATGGTCCGGGTCAAGGACCCGTCGCGTTCGTCTACTCTGCCGAAGTCTTCCCTCTATCGCATCGTGAGGTTGGCATGGCTTGGGCAGTCGCGACGAACAACTTTTGGGCTATCATAGTTGCACAAACTTCACCACCCCTTCTCCAGGCGATTAGACCTCAAGGGGTTTTCACTCTCTATTCTGTCTTCGGGGTTATATGTTTAGTTCTCATCTTCTTCTTTCTTCCAGAGACGAAACAGCGTTCCCTTGAAGAGCTCGACGATATCTTCTCGGTTTCAACTAGGCGGCATGCCTACTATCAACTTAAAGAGGCCTTGCCATGGTGGTTCAAGCGCTACATCATGCGGAAGGAAGATGAACCTGAGCCTACGTTATATTGTTTCGAAGTGGATAAAAACACCGGGTCAGGAGCTAAGTCCCAGTCTTTTGAGACTCGTGAGGAGTTGGCAGGGGGATAAAAGAAGTTTACAGATCTGATCAGTTTCGGATATTTACAGCACTATGGCTCTCTGTTGAGGCACTCAATGCAGGTAAATTTTCAAAATGCCGGGGCTATGATATCTCTGTTACTAAAGTATTTTGAGCTAAGTTTTGAGTGCTTTGATCTTCAGTGGTGTTTGCTTAAAGAATCTGGCTGGCAGTCTTTTGAGACGTTGCCTCATTGAAGATGCCTCATACAGGAGACACAAAAGGTACTAAGACCAATCAATATCATGCTAGCCAAGAAAGAGATATACATTATTAGCTACGGAATCTTTTGTGTGGTCTTAGACGTCCACAACGCTGCTGTTGTCGACAGCTAACTCAACTCCGCTCCGAGCAATCGTCAAACGTTCCAAGATAGCCTTGTTGATATCAACAAAAATCGGAGACCTTTCCAGGGAATGCATCCATTATTTCTGCTTGCAAGAGTAGCTGCTGATAGAGTCGTTGAAGCGGCCGTTGCCGTCCGCTAGGTTAGCGTCCTCTTGGTTCTCGTAGGACCCTCCCTGGCAGTTGCCATCGCTGATAATGCGTTAGGAATCATAGTGTTTCTGAGAGTGGGTTTATGCTAGTTATGAAGGGAAGATATTCTTACAGGTACCAAACACACTTGTAGAAAGACTTGCTGTCGTTCCGGATGGAGCTGATGCGGTCGTTCCAGCCACCAGGAACATTATCTATTACATAGCAAGTCAGCAAAATATCTTCGTTGGTTTTGAATCGTTTTTAATGGACGGATATCAGGAAACGGAGAAGAGAAGACGCACAGCATCTGTTCAAGTCGACCAGCTCGTTGCGGCATTGGCCGTTCCAGTAGGTATGCTCGCACATGTAGATAGAGGCCTGAGCCATAAGTTCACCTCCTGTATCTTTCGAAATTTGAGGGGTGGGAGAAGCCATAATTGCAAGAGCCTGAAAAGCCTGAGCACCGATGAATGACTTGATGCAGACCATTTTGGCAGTTGACAGATACTAATATCTTGAGGTAGAGCTTGGAAGGAAAGTTACTGATCTCAAATAAAGCTGAATGCTGGTGATTCTCTTGTTTGGAGTCTTGCTTAGGATTTTCTAGCTACTTATACTTTGATCAAAACCATCAGGGTCCCGAGACTGTAGCACCGAATGCGGCGCATATTAAGATACACTGCCACCTCGCCCGGCTCAGGCCAACCGACGGAGCCTCGAATATTGCCACATGCTCACGTTAGAAGCATTCTTTTCTGATTATCGTTGCTAGAAGTCATGCACAGATAGGTGAACGAGGTGAGCCCAGAATGCAATGCGCCGCATGACTGCTGTTTATCCAGAAGCAGGCTTTGCTGATGGCTTATTCTAGAGGGCAGCCAAGACGATATATGTAGGGTCATGATTCATTTTACAGGATTAAACCTCTTGGGATCATATTTGAGCAATTTAACGAACAGAACAAAGGTTCTTTTGGTGCTTGAGCTTCCTCTTTGGGCATTGAGCTGACATGCGACTGCGCATGAATTGCAGATTGATCACATTTCCTTACGCCTTATTGAGAAGTCAAAATACAAATGCCCATGCATAATTTGCTACGTTCCAAGAATGATTGGGACGTATCTTGCTGCCTAGTTCTTCAAAGCACATCTGAGAATCCCGTTCTGGTCTCGCCCAAGTTCCAGATGCCATCACATATCCAGCGTCCGTTCTGAAAACTCCATAAGTTCTCAGGTATCAGATTTATCCTTGAAGTATACTTTCCAGAAATACCAAGGCTATACCAAAAGTCGAACCAGCGAGCCGCAAAAGGTGGCTTGTGATAACGTGCTGGGGTGGGTGACCTAATGCCGTGACTGTCAAAGCAGTCAGCTACTTTGTGCCAAAATCGCTTGTCCTTTAGCTGATGTATTGCTATGGGGTTTGGGCCAACAACAGCATGTTGAGCCGAGTCCGGATGTGTGTCCGGCCTTGCCCAGGCAGTCCCATCGCCCCTAGAATCCCCATCACTATAGTCAAACTTCTCTGAGCCACGAAAGTTGACAAAGTTCCCTGTCTGACTCCCTTTGTGCATCAAGATAGATATAGCCATATCCTCTCCTGTCACAACTTGAAATTCAGTTTGCAATGATACCAAAAGCTCGACCATGTCCCACGTTGTCGTGTAAATGCCTCCTTGTGGAAATACTAGATGACTATTACGGGAATAGTACAGCTCCCCGATGATTGTTCGAGAAACCGTACTCTTCCAGATTTTCGAAGGAGTCCTTTGTGTCTGATTGTCCAAACTTTCTGTCTCGTTAACTTCCACCAACCTCGGAACGAGGAATTGGTCCCAGAACCCCCTTGCATTCAGCCATAAATCTGTATCCATCTTAGAGACGAACTCATATTTCTTTTCCCCTTGAACAAGCCATTTGTAGAATTCGAGTGTTTTGATAGTGTTGGCCGTAACATCGTCTTCTTGGAGGTGGTCGAGAACGATGATGTCCCCAAACGTTCTGTTTTCGAAGATCACCATGTCAGTGTACCTCGGGCCCGGATTAGACACCACAAAGCGGCCATCGAATGGAACGTCTTCGAAGAGACGCATCCAGGTCGTTCGAATCAGCAAACGTTGCTCCATGTCTGACGCCGCACAGATGACCGCTGCCAGCCACGGCCGTTGTTGTCGGTTGCGGTTATAGCCGTCAGTGGCCACAGCACTTTGCATAGCGGATTCGGGGAAAGGTTTCAGGGGGTATCGAATCTCGGGTTTGCCCTTGACGACTTTTCCGTGAACAATTGTCTTGATGGTCGGCGAGCTTAAAGGGGCATGGTGATTTGGTGTTCGATTCAGAAGGAGGAAAACCAGGATTATAGTTGAGAAGGCAAAGAGCGTAAACGCTCTGAGACACACTCTCCGAATAAGCCAAATGGGCCATAAGCGCTTCGTAGGCGAAAATCCTGATGAAAGGTTTGACGAGTCCATAAGTGGGGAGAACGTAGCGTTCGGGAAGATGACTGTTCTCTATAGGACAGCGACAGATCTTTGCTTCATTTCCCTGTGGAACACACGAAGACTAATAAAAATGAAGAAATGATGAGAAAAGCTGACGAGATTTTGAGTGCAGAATCAAAGACCAGAGAATCAGGCTCTACAGAGTCTCGGATAAACTCAGCCGCCAAGCTTCTTTTCAAATGTATGACAAAGGAAAGTGAGCTCATGTCTCCTATTGTGTGGACTACGCCGCAGACTTGGCGTCAGGCAGACATCACCGAAGGCGAGAGCAACATATGAGGCCCACGGACCTTCAGCAGGTATTCCGGTTAAACGGGGATCCAATGGGTCCATCCATGATCCATCCGCTGTGCGTGGTGGTTCATTGCACAGTACGTGAGGATAGAAGTCAGCTCGCACTGCTGATTGCTGACTGCATTTTCCGACACTCTACCAATTTCCCAGTTTGTATATGTGTATATTTCCGTAATTCCTGTTGCCGCCGAAGTCCCATATTGCCCGGGAAGATCGCGAGAGTCCAGAATCAAGGTTGGTTGGTTTAAGCAGTTACGGTTTTCTTTGTGTGATTCGCAGCCCTGTAAACTCGGATGCTTGACGGGTTAGCCGATGGGGCCCCGTTTTTGAGAGTTTAGCCCGTTGCCAAGCTCTCTGGAATCCCCGGCTTGTCCCGGCGGGAGCTTACACGCAGTCACACGCAGGGATGGGGATGATTTTGTTCCACGGGATATTCTTATTGGCCTAGTCATGCTGTATGAGTCCCACTTGAGTAAACTTCATGCAGGAACAAGGATTTCAACTGTGGAATGAGCCGCCCGGATAGAGAGCGAGGCGTTACTTGCCAAGCGACCACAAATTGGTAGCCATGCCTATGCCATGACATTGATATTACCAACAACAACGGCAGCCAGTTAATTGTAACACCTGGTAGAAACAGAGATGCCCATTCCGGGTATGCACATGTCGGCGAAAGGCCCCAGCTTCTTCCCTCTCTACCCCGCCGTCCTCAACCCTCATCTACTGATCAGTTTCATACTCCTGAGTTTGCTGGGTCTGTTCTTTCTTCTGCGGTTTGGCAGGCCTACTTTTTCCCCGCCGGTCGTTCTCATAGGATCACCGGGCAAACTGTGGAGGATAAGGGTGGCATGAGCCAACAAGGATAAGTACCTCCTTATCGAAGAAATCCAAAATGGAAATCAAGTGAGTCACAAGTACGAAGATACAGCTTGAACAAGTCATACTCTTCGATGTTGGTGGTCATGTCATGAGATCACTTCCCTGTAAATTGGCAAGGACCCCGTACTTGCTCCTTAATTCGATGACTTGTATGCGCTATATTGCACATCACTAAGGTATGGAAACCTTGAGTTACCAACAGTCGAAAAAATGATGCTCATCAGGCATCTTTGTGCCCGCTGGGCCGCCGTACAACACCTTAACCAACAGTTGCCTAGGCCGTAGCGTTGAGGCTAGATTCGAATGCTGAGAACTACCCATACCTACCTCGAGATCCCTCCGTGAAGTGCCCTCTGCTGACTTCTTCACTTGCGAACCAACCACCCTGACAGCCTTGTCCTAAAAGAGTGCCACGGGATTAGTAAACTCTACTGATTTAATTGGTTACAAATGTGGTGGGCCTGCAAATTCAAACATGCTAGTTTACACAAATCATAAAACCCATTTAAAAGGCAGTCTCTTACAGGGACTTCAAAGGCACAGAGCGCTTTTAGGTCATTATCAAGTTGGTCAAATCCATCTCACGCCCGACAAGCTCTCATAGTAAGGTGGCTCGTGGCATATGGACGGCCTGTTGAATGAGCACATTATCAGCACGGGACTATACTACTACGCTTGCGAGAATATCATGGATTGCACTCCCAACTTTCATACCTGTGCTAACAGAGGGAATCTTGGCTCACGGAATACTGTCAACTATGAACAGGGGCCGATCAAGTAGGAAACATCTCAAGAAGAGTGGCCAACTCCAAAGACTCGTGGTTGAAGGCTCGAGAAGAGTTGGTGAGGGCCATCATTAGAGACAAGTGGCCTATCGGAATGGAACAGGCAAAGGAGCTGAGAAAGCAACTGATGGCAGAGACGACATGGATGGAATTCGCTTGGCTTGATATGAAGTGGAACTTCTATGAGCATTATTTAGCAAGCCCTCACCATTCGGGAACCACTTGGCATTTTGGAGTCCAGAGATATTTGTCACGTTCTTTTTTCGCATTTTCCCAACCATGCACTATCATCTTCAATTCGATTTTCTTATTACTTGATGGTCATGAGCGAGACTGTGAGAATTGGTTGACTTTTCTTTGAAAACAGAAGTCTATTCTGGTCCGAGGGTCTTGAAAGCAGCAATTTGCAAGCGGAAGTGGACGTTGGAAACAGTAATGGAGACGGAATATCCCATTTTCCACGACTGGCACGATACCAAAACTCGAGATTCAATGCATCCAACTTCTGCGTCTTGACGGCTTTATGTGTATACCATGCCTCCATTGGCACAGATGGTATCCCCGGTCACCCAGCGCGACCTTTCCTCGCATAAAAATACGACAATATCTGAGACATCCTCCTCCGTTCCGCATCGGGGCTCGGCGGGAACCTTTTGGTTCTGTTCTTCCATCCTCGCGAGATGGACTGGTCCCGCAGCACGATACATGTCAGTGTCGACAGGGCCAGGGTTGACTGAATTCACTGTTATCCCATACTTGTGGCCCAGCTCTGTAGCCCAGACTCGTGTGAGACCCTCGACAGCAGCCTTAGACGCGGCATATATGGACTGCGTTGGGTAGCCTCCGCGAGCGGATATCGAAGACAAATTGACAATACGACCGCCGCGATTGATGTGAGGTAAGACACCTTGAGTCATGAAGATGACTGCTCTGACATTGACTGTCATTAACCGATCATATTCTGCGATAGTGACTTCTTCCAGTGGTGCATTTCCACCAACACCCGCGTTGTTCACCAGGATGTCAATCTTGTCGGTTTGGAACTCTCTGAAAGCGGTATCCAGTAGAACAGAGGGAGCCTCGAGAGATGCCATGTCGACGCGGACGCACGCTGCACGAACCGCGAGAGCCTTCACTTCCTGCAACAAATTGAGAGCAGCAGCTTCAGAAGACGGGGAGACATAGTTGAACGCAACCTGCCTTCTGTCAGCGTAATGAGATCCAACTACTGTTTTCTGGCGCCTCACGGTCGAGATCATATCACCAGTCAGCAAGCTTGGCAGCTCAGCTTAATGGAGTCGACGGGAATTGGAGAGAACGAAGCTTGACTTACACTTGCACCTTGTTTGGCAAGAGCTCGGACAATTCCAGCACCGATTCCTCGAGCCCCTCCTGTCACTATCGCAATCTTCCCATTTAACAACATGGCGAGAGTTTGGAGTCTGGTGATTGTATTTTGTATAGATAAAGTAGGTATTGGGATGTGAGCGCTAGCATATAGTATCGAAGCTGAAGCATATATCAAGGGGTTTGAATAGAACACAAAGCCGCTTGAGGGCTTCATAAGTTTAGATAAAGGCCAGGTAGCTTCACGTTGCAAGAAAACAAGAGTCTCGTGCGACTCATCGTGCGGGGAGTCGCAGTGGGCGGGGCAATCCGTGCAGGTCAACAGTGGCGGAAACCCGTGACAGTCCGCTGAACGTGGGGTAGGACGCTGGTATCACAGGAGATGCTGCGTCCGAGCCGCCTTGTTGAGACTGGATGGTCCGGGCTATTATATGACCAATGTGCTCGGGGAGGGCGGGGGGTGATCGAGGGGTAAAGAATCCGCGGGTGCCACAATAAGGGAAGACAGTCTGACTTCATGAGATCAGATGTACCCCGTGCTTTGAGAAGCTGGTCGCACGTCTTTTGTATCTCCCAACTCGCTGCCCCATTGCCCATCGTTTGCAGGATTTGTCTCCCATCAGAACTCCTAATCCATTTGCCTTCTGTTGTCATTAAGCTCAAAGGACTGATGCCTGCTATGGACACATCAGATATAGCCGATATCCTTCGTCGAAAACCCAGCAACCTTGCAATCTATACCAACCCCGAGCATGAACTTTTCCTCAAGCAGGTCAATGTCCCAGCCCCGAGCGAAAGGGAGTGTCTAGTCCACGTGCGAGCAACTGGCATTTGCGGCTCCGATATTCACTTCTGGAAAGCAGGTCACATTGGAGAGATGATTGTGACGGGCGAAAACGGGCTAGGCCACGAGAGCGCAGGCGTAGTCGTGGGTGTCGGACCGGAGGTGACGAAATTCAAGATTGGAGACCGGGTGGCTATCGAATGCGGCATCCCTTGTATGAAGGCATCGTGTTTTTCTTGTCGGACAGGTCGATACAATGCCTGCCCTGAAGTGATTTTCTACTCGACGCCACCATACCATGGAACTCTTACGCGCTACCATGCGCACCCAGAAGATTGGCTGCACAAGATGCCCGATAAGATGTCATACGAAGAGGGCTCTCTTCTCGAGCCACTCTCGGTGGCTCTGACGGAAATTGAGAGATCTGGCGTTCGCTTGGGTGATCCTGTGTTCATCTGTGGTTCTGGTCCCATTGGCATGGCTACTTTGCTCGCTGCTAACGCTGCAGGTGCAAATCCCATCGTCATTACAGACATCAATCAGAACAGGCTGGATATGGCAAAGAAGGTGGTCCCTAGAGTGCGAAGTCTGCTCATCACTCCCGGAAAGGATCCGCAGGCAACTGCCGACGATATCAAAGGAGCTCTTGGTCAAGAAGCAAAAATGATACTGGAATGCACCGGTGTTGAGTCAAGCGTGGTCACTGGTATATACGTGAGTAACCAACAACAGTTGCCTTTTAGATGAGGATATCTGGACTAATGAAGTATAAAGTCTTGTCGATTCGGCGGTATAGTCTTTGTCATTGGCTGTGGCAAAGATTTTGCCACGATCCCCATCATGTACATGGCCGGAAAGGAAATCGAGTTGCGATTCCAATTCCGTTATCGAGATATCTATCCTCGGGCCATTGGGCTCGTAGCTGAGGGAGTCATTGATCTCAAGCCATTGGTCACCCACCGTTTCACTCTCGAGGAAGGCGCCAAGGCTTTCAGAACAGCTTCGGACCCCAATGCTCTGGCATTGAAGGTCCACGTACTTGACGATTGAAACGAAAGCTCTATAATTCAGTAATGAAATTCACCTTCATTAAAAAAGAAATTCTGGCTGTACAGAGATATGGTTGCAAGTAGTGAGATCTTGAATATTGTTGGTTTACGTAATCACAGGGTGATTTGTTCGATCGAACCGTGGTGACGAAGGGTCAATTACTCTTGTATTGATCTCTGCGTGAAGTGGAAAAGAGAGGTTCCAACCGTGGGTTGGATCGCCGGTCAAACGCTGATATAGAGACCCTCAGATGGCCCCTGCGCTGGCGCTGACTCGAGGTCGAATTGGGCTTCCAATCCGACAAATATTGATAGCAAAGCGAGGCTGCGTGCGACAAGAACTTGGCAGCATCTCCCCGGGTTCTACGCAGTGGTTTGAAAAGTGTTAGTATTAAATGTCCCTCAAAGTTAGGTGTGACTTTGGTTCAAAGAAAAGAGGAACATCTGCTGGCTCAAATCAAGAGTACGCAAATCCCAATCCGTGACACAGCGTTTCTAGGGATGCCGTTGTTACTTGTGAGTAGAAAAGTCTTTCCGGCCCTTCCAGCACTCCTGCAAGACACAGCACACCGTATCACAATTTTGAATCCAGAACCTGCCATCTGAAATATCCCCTCAAATAAATTCTTCAAAAAGAAAATTGGCTGTTTATCTGGTCGGGGTCCTGCCATTGCTCCGGCGTTGCACAGGGCCCACGCCACGGAGTTCAGTGATGGGCCTTCAGGCACGCTCTGGAAAGCATCCATAACATCAGGTGCTTCTTTATGAATTGTTTCGAGCTCCGTTTCAGGGGGATCTTCTGTGTTGGCAGAAATTTTGTGCAGTTGGAGGAGGACTATTGTTGCATATATGCGAGTGATTGACTGAGATACTAGGTCATGTGTGTTCGAAATAGTTAGGTATAGGTCCTACCTTTGTTCTAAACCAAGATTTCTAACACCGTCTTTGAAACCTTTAGTAATATCTGCTATTTTTTGTCTAAGAGCTTTTAGATTCATCTCTGCCACCTGCGCTTCTAGTGAACCTACATCACCCACAGCTAGCACAGCCCAGTCCTGGCAACTCATAGCACATGATGCATCAACTTCTTCATAGCTGATCTGCCTTTGGCAAGGGAGCCGCGATGATCTAACGGTAAAAACACAAGGCAAAAGCTCGTGCCAAAGAAGCTGATATACGTGAGGCAGCACTCATAATTCTTTGAAATCTGGCCTCAAGTCTTGTGGAAGAATCAGACCTTTCACCAACACTCTAGGTCAATCTGATCAGCTGACAATACGACGGCGCTCAGGTAGGACTTTCAATTAGTTGCTCCTCCTTTAAACACCGATCCAGGTTAGCAGGATGGAAAACATGGGTCAGATGGGGTGAAGAGGTGGGTACCCTAAAGCTGATGGGAAAAGTTCCACAAGAAACTCAACTCGATACTCGGGATGGCTGGCGAAATCAATCTGTCTCGGAATGGCTGAGAACTTTAAGAAGTTCTTGCATCGCATTTGTGTGATACCGAATGAGTTCTGACTCCATCTCCTCTGTCATACTTTGCGACATGGCGTGTTGGCGTAGAGCGGATAACGTGAAAGCAGCCTGACGTAATGGCCCTCGCTTGGACAAAAGCCAGCAAAGCTTTTCTCGGCCACCTAGGGTTGGCTTATCCACATGATAGTCATGTTGAAGGGGGAAGATGTAGGCCAGATAGTGCGTCAAAAGCTCAGCTTCTCAATACCCAGACCCGCCTGGCGAGAACATAGCGGACTTGTCAAGGGTTTCTGCCGAAGTCTCTGCAACTGCTCTGGTGGATGAGTGTGTGGAATTAGCCAGGAGTTTTCGAGTCCGGCGGAAGTTCTGTTTCACATCATGCTTGATGCGCTGAAGTTCGGCATGGAGCTTTGCCGGGTTCTTGACCCTTTCTGTCTGCGTTCCATAGCCGTGGCATACTCCGTGTCAATCTGAGCATTACTATAGGTTGGAGATGCTTCATCACACTTCCTGTGGCGGATTCGGCATATCCAACAGCCACCGCTGCCACGGCTCAGGGGCTTGGACATTGTTGTGGGGGTGTCTCTGGACTAGTTTCGGGATTTTTCTTTACCAGATTCATCGAGAACTTCCTAGAAGCCTAATTAGACAACTTTCGAATGATTCGTACTATCCGTGCCGTCACCAGGACAAACTTGCTCAGGCTGTTTTGTCGACGTTCGTCGTCGTTTTCTTTGTGTCGATTCATCTTTCCCAGCCTCTCGCACTAGCAGCCCTGCAACTGCAACCATCTCCACCAATTGGGCTCTTTTGACTCAGGAAGGGATGTCAAGGCGTACTTTTAGAAAAGAAAGTCGAGACGAAGGGACTATAATCGGGACCCACAGGTAACAACACTCACAGAGTCAGGAAGCAGGTCATCAAATGCTTGCTTTGTTATGATACGTTCGTTGCTGATACGATTCGTCTATAGGAACGGGAGAGCTCGCCAAAATATTAACTTCGACTCATTTCATTCTTGAGATGCGCAAAGTTGAACATGTAATGCGAATGATTGTCTATGTTATCCATAGAGCCGATCGAGGGCGATCGGAAGGAATATATCAAATAATATGTGCGTGCTTTAGGACTTTGATCTTCCTCGACAGGAAGGCCAAGTATGGGCATTTATCTCACACACTGACATATTGTTTGCGGAAGTGTCCCATATGAGGAACAATCTATTAGCTACACCAAATTGTCAGTTCAAGGCGCTCTAAGGTGATATGACAAATGCACTCTTCTACGATTCGCCACGGTAAGGTATTGGGAGCATCTCAATAGGGTTGCCTCATCCTGACATAAATGCTATCACTCCAGTCCATCTTTCCCGAGGGGATAGCAATTTCTTTCCATTCTCTGTCATGATCACACTAATTAATTCAACTTAGGAAATACAAATCACAGACTAAACATTCCATTAGACTCGACTCGGCTCAGTGAACCTTTCCCAACCTGCAAACCCAAGTCGGTTTACTTCATACCAGCTATGTGCTTTTGATAAGAGCCGGATGAATGAGGTACAAGACCTAGGCCTGCTTCTTGTTACGGTCGCGGTCGCGGAAGTGGTCTCTGGCCTTGTCAGTGGCAGCGCCGCGCTCTCGGTTGGCGCAGAAGACGTAGTTGCCACGGTTTCTGTCGCAAACATCGTTATCACGATCTGTTGCACAGTTAGTCGTTTGCTCACTAGATAGTAGATTGGGACTGAGTATTATCCAACTTACCATAGGTGATGACATAGGTCTCACTAGCCGCGCAGAAAGCAACATCATCGCCTTTGCAATTGGGGTTGTGGGCATCGCGACCACGGTCACCATCACGACCACCACGGCCTCGGTCACCATCGCGGTCACCACGGCCTCGGTCACCATCGCGGTCACCACCGCGTCGGTCGCCATCACGGCACTCGCGGTCCCTACCACCGCGGTCTCCGTCGCGGCGGCGGTAGCATTCGCAGCGACGCTCTCTGGTACCATAGTACTGATCGATCTCGCATCTCGTGATTCTTTCAAATTCCCGAGCCAGCTCGACAGCCAGCTCCTGCTGCTCACGGATGGCACAGAATAGCCGGTTAGCTCCATCGTTGGAGTAGCAGAGCTTGTTCTTCGCATCTAAAAGCTCTGTTAGCAATGGTGACGCCCAGCCCGAAAGACTTCAGAAAGAACATACCATAGCGAGTGAACTCCGTGACACTGCGACCGCAGTAGAGGTCGTCACGTTCATCGCGGCATTCGCCGCGGGGAAACGCTTTGGCTTTGGCATCCGCGACTGGCTGCTCCGCCGGCATGGCCGCGACACAGGTGATGCCGGTAAGAGCGGCGAAGAAAAGCTTGGAGTAGAGCATACTGACGATCTAAGCGAACCGCAAGTGCTGGTATCAAAAACCAAAGGTGGGTATAATTGGAAGGGTATCCTGAGCTTGAAGGGATTGCTGTCTTGTCTGTCTGATGAGGAGATGGACAGCAGCACTCCACGGGGCGCGATGCCGTGCTTTATAGTCGACAGGCGGGTGAGTTCCAAGGCATCTTTTCTGTGTGTCATCACACTGCCGAACAATGAATGGACTCCGGGTGCTCGCATTGCGCCGAATCTAGCCAGCTCATCAACAGAATCAAACGCTGTTCACCTCTCTGGCACTCAATGTCATTCTTCCGATGTATCCGTAGCGAGCTAAAGCCAACTATGCAGCTTTCAGCAAGCTACATTATCTTGATCGGCTTCGTTCCGAAACTTCCCTGAGTTGCCCCCTCCAGATCAGACGAGCTGCGATCGATGTGTGCCATGAGTTTGGTAGCTGTCACTCATGAACAGATGGAGCTTGTAGGACAGCTTTGGTTTCGTGCAAGATGATAATGTGTGGGACTAAAGTCTAGCGGTAGCATGCCGGTTGTCAGTGATATCCAACAAGGATGGCTCGCAGATGGACCAGAAGTTCATGCCTCCTCCACTTTCTGCTTGCTATGCTTGATGGTGTGCCTGCCAACTCTAATCAAGCTACAAATGGAGGAAGTGGCTGCATAGTGCAAGCTTGAAATGGTTGCAACCACTACAGCTCGCAAAGCTCGAAACTCTCTTAATAGGCTGAGAAGGCCAGCTTGATTTCCTTTTGGGAAATCTTCAATCTGGAACTATACCCTTGGCAGCCCTGCAGTTCTTCCAAATGAGGATGAATTATAATGCGTTCCCCAGGACCCAAAGCTTAAGTGTCTAGCTCCGCTTTTCGGCAGTTTTGAATCACTCTCATATTTGACCACTAGGAGGTTCTCTATGAGCAAGACTCACTCAGAATCTAGCCCTAAACTGACGGTAGATTGTCTCTGAGTGTTTAATCATCGGGATGCAGAAGCCCCAGTGTCTCGGTCGCCCCATCTGGAGAACAAATCTTGAACTAGATGATACCCACCTATAGCACAACGGCAATTCGAATGTTTCCAAGAGATGGCCCTTGCTACACCCGAACTTTGTTGTACCATGACAAGTTCCGACCGGAATTTCGTGTAACTGGCGTGAAGAAACATTCCTGCTATCTTGATCAGCCCTTAGGTGTCCGGGGAAAACGGATCTGTGCGACTCCGTCCCCATGATTGGACTTCGGTGGAGGTGGCGATCAACAATCCACCGTCGGAGGGCCGCAAACCTTGCCTATTAAGCCATGGTGGTTTCTAGGCGAAAGATCCATTGCAAATAAACTCTACGAACCATCCGCTAGCCCCGGATGAATTCTTAATCTGCTGTGGAAGGTCGGCGGAAAAACACCCTCGAGGCTTTCCCTGACCAAAGCTTCGAGAGTAGTGGCGTGGGTTGTTGAGCTTTATGACGGCGAAACTGGAATAAAGTCCACCGCTTGATGGAAAGATCTTAACTAATTCGCCCTATTCAAGCACAAATACAACTTACCTCTCTGATCGACATCCCCGGGCAGTCCGCGACCTTGTGCTGCTCCCGAGAGCTCCCCTGCTTCCTGAATCACAGTTTTGATATGACGACTTAAGCAAAGCAGTTGTACAGAATCGCTCTCGAACTCCTTAATCTTACTGAAACAAGGTCCCGGTCCGAATCGATTTCCTGCGGCTGCCGCGCACAGTCGGCCAGTAGCCTCTTTGCGAGCCTTGCGCCATGTTATGACTGCACAATTGTCAGCACGAACCACATTCAAACTACGGCCAGCACAGCACAGCTGTTCAATTGATTCAACGTTGAGCAAAGTTCAGTTCGCCTGGTATGCATTGAAAGTTGCGGACCAAACACTTTGGTTTCTCACACATTGGTTTCGGCCTCTGGCACTGGTCTAGGTCTTGAGCAAACTGCTGCGCCGATGTCCTACTTCCGGCATGAACTGCTGTTTGGAAACCAGAGGTTACTGTCGTCCGTAGATCGTTTGCAGAGAGTTTGCTGCGTATCGAACTTCCCCCGCGTGGATCGCCTGAACTTTTGATCGGGGCGTCGAACGACTCGGGCGATTGATTCTTCAACTTGGTCAAGCCTATGGGATTGCCAGGTGAATTTAAGGTTGACCAATGAATGGACAACCCGGCTTCGCCAAATGGTAATGGCATTGAACGCTTCCACAAGACTTGCATGAACGATCCAATCAACACCTGGCTGTATGGCAAGAACTGCCGTTCCTGGCGATCTTCGCGTGCAAAGTCCATGCGAATCGGTTCACGCGCAGAATCACTGAAGACGATCTGTCTCCATCTCCGCGGTGAGGCCCTTAAGCTGTTCACGTGCCACCTCGATCCGGGAAAGTTTCACGAGACCAAGAGCACAGGATCAATCGTCAAAAGTAATGGGTGATCAGGTAGATCGTCTTTTGAAACTCATTAGCCCCCTACCATGAGGGCGAGACATGTTGGGGGTATCTTGGCACCGGTAATGTACAGATCAGGCGCCCATCGAGGACTGTCTTTGTCTACCCTGCTTCCATGTCATCCGCTCGAGGTAGGAAAGAAAAAAGGAAACCGCTCGGATATTCATGCATGATAGCTAAAAAGAAACAAAAGTAGGCCCCAAGTGCGTTGGTGGAAAGAATAATTAGGTGTTGACGAGAGATACACATTATTACCGGAAACCTCCCTGGGAGCCACCGTTGTTCCAGTAACCCTGGTTAGCGCCTCCATAACCGCCATTATTATAGCCTTGCTGGGCGCCGAATCCGTGGTCGCTGTATCCTTGCGGAGGCGGGCTCATTGGCGGGGGAGGGCTATGCTGACCGTCAGGTGAGCCGAGCCGAGAGTAGCCACCTTGCGATGTGCTACGGCTCGGAGCCATGGGCAGGGGGCCCGAAGGCGGCATACCAGGGCTTTGCGTCCGCAAGGGAGACATGAGATGGCCTTGGCCATTCGGGTTGTCACTATATGAGCGCATGCCAGCCGCAGCACCTACGCCAGTGGCGCCCATGGCCACAGGAGCGGCGTCCCACGCACTCTTCTCTTGAGATACCGGGATACTGTATGTGTTTTCTTGGACCATGCCGTTCTTGCTGAATGCGCCGGCATTGTACTCAGTGCCTGTCTCTCCAGCAAACGAATCCGGGTCGACGCCACGCTTATGGAAGCCTTCAAGCTCGAGCCGCTCTTCTTCGGCTCTCTTAGCGGCAAGAATTGCCTCATTGGCACCGCGTCTACGCTGGCGGATGAAGTACCAAAGACCAAAGGCGATGAGAGCACAGCCTACACCGACACCTCCGGCATAGACGGCAGTTTTGGCGGTGGGGCTGAGCTCATTGAACTTCTCGCTCACAGACTTGCTAGGTTCTTCCAGAAGAGCTTCCTTAACAGTTGAGTTGCCCCTGGAAATTCGAGATTAGCATAAGCTGCCAGTGAGTGGTAATATAGCATATCAACGGATGCGACTTACTCGGCAATTTTGATGCTCTCCCACGAGCCAGTCTTGTCTCCAAAAGAATACTCCTTTCCGGAGCTGTAGTCCGTCACCTGCGCAGACTTTACGTACATGGTGTACGGGCCGGCTGCGTAATCGGTATCACCTCCAGCCCATTCCCTGGTTCCCTCAGCCATGCGGGGATCTCCGCCGGCCCAGATGCCGAGACTGAGGCGCATGGGTGTCTGGGGGTAAGCCAGGGAGTTGTTGGCATCCTTCGGGAGGAGAGTTCGAACGTTGTTGCCGTCAATCCACCACTCGAGCGTCTCCTTGGTCCATACGCAGGTGTAGTTGTGGAAGTCGTCCTGGATGCTGCCCGTCACAGGGTGCTCGGCACCATTGTGCCAGTCCTCAACACCTTTGCCAAAATAGTTGCTCAAGGCGTCGTTCTTGCCGCCAAGAAATTCCCAATCGACCTCGTCCAACGTATCGCTGAGCCACATCATAGAGCTCACAATACCCCTTCCCTTTGCAGCCCTCAAATGGACCTCGGTGCGACCCCAAAAGAAGTAAAACTTGGATCGGATCGTGGGAGAGTCGCCTTGCTTGCTAATCGTGAAAACCGCGCCATTATCGGAGGTGTACGTGACAGGGCCGACGGTGGTCTCCCAAGCATCAGCCGAGGGGGTAGAGTTGAAGTTGAAGTTGAAGTCCATGCCAAAAGCCGGGTCAGCAGGACAGGTCGTGTTCATCGGGTTACATTTCGTCGTCACTTGGGCGAGTGCGGGTTGGGTAAGCGATGCCAGCACCGCCAGTGCCGAAAGAGTGTATTGAGACAACATCGTCAGGGAGCGAATTAGAAATGATCCCTCACGACTCTAGGGAGGACACACGTTGGCGAAGAAAAGCGACTGGGGACATATGCGACACGTCTAGTATCGCAAGTCGATAGAACACGGTGCACCGGCGGCAAAGTGTCTTCAATGTTACAACAAAAGAATGACAGTGGTGGGAGACAATGAGTGTGTGCTGTCTGAGATGAGCGACGAAGAAGTATTCACCAGACTCAACGTCGCAGACAGACCGGGCTGTTGGAACAGAGGGAGAGAAAGTAACCTCTGGTGGAATGTCGAAAGGAATGGCGATGGTGGGGTTCAAAACTCAAGAATTCAGAGCTGGGAATGAGTGTGGATATGGGTGTCGGCGTTCAGATGAGCAAGGGAAGAAACCGAAGCACAGACGCAGGTAGGGACTCATCAAACGGAGAGCAATGATAGGAGGCGGCCTCATGTCAACGTGGGCGAAGCGGAGAGACAGGTGCAAGACAAGCCGGGGGATGCTGGGCGCGTGGCAAGCAACATGTTGATTAAAGGGGGTGCCAATGTCTCTTTCTCCTCTTTGGGTTCTTGGAGTCGCCTCTGCAACGGGCAGCGTTTCCGCACCAGCGCCAACCAGGATTAGCGTCATTACTATCGGTCGAACCAGAGGCGAGCAACATTCTAGGGCCCGGTTCGTTGTGGCACCGACAGCGCAAGGTTATCAGAAAGGAAATTGTTGGACATTCGCCAAACGGCCAAGCGACCGACTGGGAAACTCTCAAGATTATCCCGAGATTGTTGGTGGGCCAGTCGGAAAAGAATGGCACCTTATGCCGGGGAAAACGGCTGAGGCGATCTGACGGACAGCGTCACAGGCGGTTGAAAAGCGATTGAGTACGGACACGAAGCATTGTCAGTAAACCGCGTTTGCGTACGCTTCCGGGACATGTTGAAGTACCTTACCTACATAGTAAACGGTTGCGCGCAACGAGTGCCTGTTGGTGTCACCAAGCGAGTACCCGCATTGTGCGATGCCAAAGAGGGGCCCCTTCAGGGCTTCAGGAGTCGACGATCACACCGCCGTCGCATAAACCTCGAAGCACCTGCCCGAGCTGGAAGCATGGAATAGCATCTGCCAAGCGGTCGGGTACAGAGTACCAGTGGTCTTGCGTGATTCCAAGCCCATCAACAGAATAGAAAGTTGAGATTGTATCCGTAAGGACGGATTTGAAAGGCTTCCCACGTGTTCAGGCTGCTATCTCCGAACTGTGGCGAACCAAACAAAGGACTTGCCTAGCTTTCGAGCATCGTGTTTCCAAAAATAAGGTACGATGAAGTTTGGCCGTCGCCAGCATCAAGCTTGTTGATCAAATGACGAAGACTGTCATCGTAGACACGAGCCGGGATCTGGGCCTGGCTCGGGGCTGCAAGAGGAGTTTAGCAACACTAAAATTGGGTAGAGAGACGCCTACTACTTGAGGGAATCTGCTACAGCTGTTGTCAAAGACTAGTCAGTAGTGAATAAAAGCCAACAGCTGCCTCGTAGAGAGTTGAAGCCAGCATCTCTAGACGAGCCAAGACGCATGGGAAAAGCTCCGTTGAGAAGGCGAGTCGAGGCGTGATAAGCGCAGCGGCCTACGATGTACCTAGGGTGTCGTCGATTGCTATCCACCTTATCTGTACAGGTACAGGCTTGTAATACACTACGGATACGACCTGGGAGGGACGTGGTCGCTATAGGTAGGTCTCTGATTGCGTAGAGTTTTCGTTTTGGGGATGGGCAATCACAGTATGTTGCTGCAAACATTTCATACAAAGACACTGTAGCAGAGGTTTTCGATTTCTTAGGGATTTTTGCGAAGCTTTAGTTGAGGAAGCAAAGAAGCCTTGCCGAAGATGAGCATGACAAGGATGAGGGTGAAGTACGGATATGGCGAGTGAGCAAGCAAGGTGGGAAGATAAGGTGAACAAGGTGAGATGAGTAAGGCTGCCAAGGCAAAGGCAATTCTTCGGTTATTCGGCGCATGGGGAGCCCAAGTGTCTGGGTGAGGGTCGGTCGAGACCCACATTCTTAAATGACAAAGCAACCGCTAAAACACAAGATTTTGCACCATCTTTGGTCCCGTCACCGCATGATAGTTTTAAGGTATTAGACGATCCGATATCGGTATTGTGTTCAAGCCACAGCGAGACATCTTTCTGATTTACGCTCTCGTTCGACCTACTTACTCGCGTAGACAGAGAGAGAGAGAGAGAGAGAGAGAGAAACAATTGTATGCCTACAGCTGCGGGTACATTTAAGTCTTTGGACGTTGACTTAAGGAAATACTCTGTCTGGCATGGCATAATGCCAACACCAATTTCGGCAATCTATCCGGGCAGAAGCCCACATCGTCCCCGAACCTCACCAAACAAACGTGACTCTTGGGCAGCCCAGTCCGCTCCCGATTACGCGGCGGTGGACTTTTTCAAGAATGGACGCTTACCCGAGACGTAATAGCGTTGCAAACCGCCCTGCAACGACATGCTTAGATGCGATAACGCAATCCCAACCCCAGACAAGGCCGGCGGGATGAGCCCATGAAATTTTCAGCCGCTGCTTGTTCAAATACCAGACTGGGTCCTCGCTGCCTCATCTCCCTGTCAATCCTCTGGGCCTCATCTCACTCAACAATCGCAGAACAATCCAAGCAGCCATCATGAGCGCGCAAAGTGGTCTGCAGGTCGCAGACTCATCTGATACCGATGCTGGAAACGACCAAGCAAGGAACAGTGTCCAACAACGGCGCAGCTTCGGGGACTGGCTCCGTGACGATGTCAGTATTCGTTATACTGATCTCCCAGTCCTCGCTTGCTGCCTTGTATCCGGCTTGTGCGACAGTGTAGCAGTGAACGCAGCTGGTGTCTTCGTCAGTATGCAGACAGGTGAGCTAGCAACTATCACTAAGTGTCAGAAACATGCGATGCTAAACCGTTGAAAGGAAACACCATCTTCATGGCTCTTGGCGCCTCGAAGCTCCCGGCTGGTGAGCCCCTCCTGTGGCTCAAGTCCCTCAGCTCCATCGCCGCGTTCTGGCTTGGGTGCTTCTTCTTCTCCAAGTCAAGGCACATTCATCCCAAGCGCAGAAGCACTCTCGCCCTTTCCTTCCTTCTTCAGTCGGCACTCGTCTTTCTTGCCGCCGCCTTTGCTCAGACACGTCTCATTGCCGACTTTGGGGCCACTTCAGTCCAGGGTTCCGACTCCAACCACGATTTCAAGACCTCAGAGAACCCTCTTGTAATGGTCCCCCTTGCGCTTCTCGCCTTTCAATTCGGCGGACAGATTGTGACGAGTAGAATCCTGGGATACAACGAAGTTCCAACCAACGTCCTCACCAGCGTCTATTGCGATCTTCTCTCCGATCCCAAGCTCTTCGCACCCCTGAAGGACAATCCCAAGAGGAATAGGAGGTTTTTGGCTGTGGTTTTACTTATTCTCGGAGGCATCGTCGGTGGCTGGCTGCAGAGAAGCCGGGCTGGCATGCCTGGGGCACTTTGGATCTCTGGAGGAGTTAAATTCGTCATTGCAGTCGCCTGGATGGGTTGGGCCAGCCATGAGCCAGTTGAGAGCAAGCTGGAGAAGGGTGTAGTAAAGTCATAGCAAGGATATACGGTTCAGCCCCAGGCTGGAGGAAGACTACATTGTTCACACGTGGGATGGTTATCGAGTTCGAATGCAGGTCAAGATGCAAAGTGTCCATGTTATGCAGTTTCAGCGGTAGGTCCATGCCTTCAATGTACTGATGATTAAGCTGCCAATGAACGCACAGGATCTTTACTTACATGAGACACCGACCAAAACGTTAATTACTGCTGAAAGGATTCTATCAAGACGTGCGCTTGATCAAACATCTAGGATCTGGAAAAAGTCGACGTTAATCCCTTGCTGTTGCTGCGTCCTGGCTCTCAATCGTTGATCTCGAAGGTTTTCAAAGGTCATATGATGGCAAGCAGCCTGGATTTGTGGTTTTCTTTCAACTTTCGAAGCCGACGATCCAACTGAGAGCAGCTACGGTCCTTGCTGGATTGCCCGATCATGCTGATTTGTATAATCTCTAGCCCTGGGGAATTCTCGATCCCTGCTGAGCTCTCATCACGAAGGTCTGATATGTGAACATGTAGTGTGTAGTGATTCATTGATGCCACGCTTCTCCGTCAGACTTCGCCCCTTTTCCATATTGCTAGATGATAGCTGTGAAGATTGATTCAAATGTCACAGGGCAACTCCCTTCGCAGCAATATGATCAGCTTAAATGATACTTGCCTGCCTGTGAAAGAGCGTTCATGAGCTATCTTTAGGCTGTAAAGTTCTTTGGGTCAGCGTCAACTCGCCCAGAATGATGGGACATGACAGCACTAGCTAAACCCGAATCGATCAGAGGTCGAAAGGCGATCTAAAAAGACCGCCCTACAACAGAGAGTCATGTGTCATATGCCGCGGTGGGCAGCAGCATATCATGTTTGGACTCTTGCAGAACGGCTGACTTTAGGAGTCGTCTTGTCAGCGTATGCAATTGCCCAGCCAATGCTAAGTTGGCGAATTACTTCGCTTCAGATTTACCGAGATATCGAGACCTAATAAGCAAAGTATCTTAGCCACTCCGCCATGGATCCTCGACCAAGTCCTCTGTTGCCTCTCGGTACATTCCGGTGAGCCAATTACGAGTTCTTCAATGAGACTTCCACTTTAGTACATGCGCAGACAGCCAGGCAGCAAGGAACCATCAACTCGACCTTGCTTCAACGAACATATCCCCACAGACTATTCCCAATCAAGCTTCACAGGATACCTTACATCCTGCATTGTCCGCGCATCAGTCCAGAAATGGCCCACCCCGGACGTAACCCACAGGCCCGGATTCAAGATTCGCGAGGACAACCACGGCCAAGTCTTCTTTCTTACTATGACTCCCTTATTTTTGCGCCAGCCCAAGACACCCCCTCGTTGGGACTCAAGCGCCGCCCATCTCGCAATATCAGTCGTCGTCACATCACAGTGCTGTAGGGCAAGCCACGACGTCAACGGTTATCCTTAGTCTCCTTCAATAGTGACATATACCGTTGGAACCATAACCGGGTCTGAGTCTGGGAACGAGCTGGCCGCCAGCTCATCAAACCTACGAGCATACGACCGTCACACATACACGCTTAGTCGACTGCTGGTGTTTCCGCCATCTCGTCACCAAGAATCACCCCTTGCATAGCAGCACAGCCCCCTTGGCGTCTGGAGAGTAGAGACTAATGTAGAGTAACCGCCCGTCCTTCCAAAGAGATGCGATGTCATAATCGATGTCTTCCCCCTGTCGACTTAGCATCGCTTCGTTCACCACCAAAAGAGGCCATAGTCTCGGAGGACGGAGGTGCAAGACATTCCTGAGCAAGACCCTGCGTAATCTGAACCCCTTAAGGCCATGCTCTCAGCAAGAATCTAAGGGTCCTTCCACAAGAGGCTAGCCCGTCGTCATCAACCGCCTCCAATTGGTCAACAAGGCACACCTCGACCCCTGCACTGCATCCTTCCGATGCCAACCTTTGACGTCACCGACGACGTTGATCTTCAGCCGCCGATCACCAGCAAACAGGTTTGGGGTCGCACAGCGCCCAACCACCAGACCCGCCAAACGGCGTCTCAAACGGCGCTGGAAGCTAGCTGTGCTTCGCGGAGCAGGAATGGATGACAGACGTAGTAGATTCGAATGACCATCTTGGCATCATTGTGCAGCATCAGCCATGCCAGCCTGCCAACAATGTCTGCAGCCAGGGTCTCGGCACGGGCGTCCGCTCAGGCGACGTACCTTGCGGTGAGCTGTAGCAGGACGCAGCAGTAGGAGAGCCATAGTGTCATGAATTAGATTTGGGGGGGGAGGGGTCTAGAATAGGGGAAGAGAGATAGATATAATCACCACGCTTTCCCGCCCAGAGTCTTGTGTCCCGTCTTATCCAGCATCCCAAGCCTTCAACATCGGAAGCATCTACTCCACTAACCACACTTCTCAACCTTGTAGGCGAAAACAAGCCTTTTCCAACAAGGAAAACCCAGCAGCCCTTCTTAACTCCTCAAGCAAAACCCATATTCAAAATGCCATTCTTCGGAGGAGGCCGCCGTGAACCCTCTCCCGAGCCAGTTCGAGAGCTGACCCCACCACCCACGGAGCCCCGCCGCACAGGCTTCTTCGGCTCCCGTCGAGAACCCTCCCCGGAACCGATCCACCATCAACCCGTCGCCGAGCCCGCGCCCCGCAAGCACGGCCTCTTCGGCTCCTCCCGCCGGGACCCTTCTCCCACGCCGACAGCCCGCACGTCCCGCACATCCGCAACCTCTCAGTCCTCTCTCTCTTCGACAACATACCACACCTCCCCCGATGGCCACCACACCGGCGGCGGCGGCCTGTTCCGCCGCTCCACCGATGCGTCGTCCGGACGCAGGGGTGGTCTGCTTCACAAATTTGGCGGGGGAGGGGTAGAGATGGATCCCAGCATTGTCCAGGCGCGTGAGCGCGTCATGGGCGCCGAGGCGGCTGAGAAGGAGGCTGACCGCGCCCTCATGGCCGCGAGGGAGAGTGTTGCTGCTGCGAGGGCTGACGTGCGGAGGCTCGAGGAAGAGGCCAAGGAGGAGGCTAGACGGGCCAAGATTAAGCAGTATCACGCTCGTGAGGTTTCCAAGCGTGGCAAGGCTTTGGGCCGTACGTGTGCTCCATCTCATCATGTTAAGACTTTGATGCTAATGAAGAACAGGTCACGGAGAATGAGTTTCCAAATACGACTAATCTGGTCGTATTCACTCCAGCAGCATTTCTTGTGTCATTTACGAGTCCATGATTTACATCGTGGCATACGATCAACGGTTTGGGGAGTTAAGATAGGGTGAAAGCCAAAAACTTCAACTTATGTATTAATATTATTCATGTTCAAGCACATGAGCGACCAGTGTTGGAGAATTGAGTGTTGAATGTACAACTAGTCCGGAATTGAAATGGTAGATTAAGATGACTTGAGTTGACACTTGATGAGCCGTGGCGGTTGACACTTGACGGTGGGCGACGGTACCATCACCTGTAAGAACATTGATCACTCATCAATCAAAGGGCAGATGCGATATCGCTGGCTGAAAGAGCGCAGCGAGACAGGCCGTGAATCCCAGGGCTTTGCTCCCTCAAACCTGGCTGACGGTGCTGACAGCACCCCCCAATGATCTGCCAGCCGGTCTCCAGTCCGACTGCAACCGGGGCATCGACTCAGCTCCGAAGGTAAGCACGGATCGGGGATATTCCCGGAACACACCCTCGCCAATCCTCAGCCTAGTCACCCAACCAACACCACTCGTTCCTTCTGTCATCCTCTGGCTCTGACCGGAACGGGCATGAGAATTTGCAGCGTCAGATTGATTGCCTTCCCAGCGATTGGGTTATCGGACAAGGCAGTGTGCTCCTTGCGGCGACGATCCATGTCACTGACCCTTTCTGATACCTTGGCTGCACCTCAATTTTTTGTTCCATGGGCGGCGAGGAAACCAGGATAGGAGAAGGAGTGCGAATTTCGCCGGAAAAAGAGACTTTTTGGTTGCAATGACAGAGTTCATTATGCATCATCTAGAGACAACTTTTCTCGCTTGCTTGAACAGGTCAATGGAGAAAGACTAGAGCCCAGCCGATTGCTGTTGTTGTGCTTCCATCCGAGATTTCTAATACCCTGAACCAATGCCTCATGCCATCTACCTGCCACCTGCCACCTGCCAAGCATGCCGTTCCTCCGGTCGTGCGGTCCGTCTGCGTATGCGATGAAGACCGAAAGCGACAAAGGGAATGAAACCTGACCCTCCAACCATGTATGTGCATTATGAAGTGAAACGGGTATTTACATTTTGCTGAAAAGTGGTCAGTGCCCAAAGGTATCAAGAACTCGTGTCGTCCACAAATCCGTAGACTGGCCGCCAGAGTTGGGGAAAAAAAAGTGTCGCGTCTGCCCAAGGAGCTGGACGGGCTGCAATAAAAAGACGTAGTCGGGTAAAGCGAGATGCAAATCGAGGTTGAAAGGTCCAATCCTTGGGAACGCCGACGCCTGCCAAGTGCAAACACTGAATAATGGTAATTCGATTCCGTCCGAAGCAAGGTCCGCTCGTTCGATCGTGGTCATGAGAAGGTGAAGAATGCTCATAGCAAGAAACGGATCCACCGAAGCGGCGTTTCTCACATGATGATGCACTGAGACTCTTCGCGGTCCTTCTTGACGCTGAGGGCGACGCGGGCGGCCTCGGTGAAGGCCTCGTTCACGCCGCGATTGCGCATGGCGGAACACTCGAGGTAGCGGAGGGCGTTGATGCGGCGAGCGACCTCCAGACCTTGCTCGTAAGAGATCATGGGACGCTTCTCTCGCTGCTGGCCCTCGGCAGCCTCCTCCTCCTCGTTATCGGCCTCGCGGAGATCGCACTTGAGGGCGACGAGAACCAGCTTAACGCCAGGGCAGTTATCGGCGATCTCTCCAACCCACTTGCTCTCGACGTTCTCGAGGGAGTCCTTGCTGTCGACGCTGTAGCAGAGCATGATCAGGTCGGTGTCGTCTGCGCCTAGTCAGTAAGCGACCCCTTGATCCGCCCAATTCAATGGTCTTACCGTAGGACAAGCTGCGGAGTCGGTCGAACTCCTCCTGGCCAGCGGTATCCCAGAGGGAGAGCTCGATGTGGACACTGTCAACGAAGATGTCTGGCAACGCCAAGTCAGCATTCAAACTGGTGGAGAGGAAATCGCGATAGTGGCATCATGCAACTAGGCGCCATTCGCTAGTAATCGAGGGATCGTACCGTGGACGTAGTTCTCGAAAACGGTGGGCTCGTAGACGGTCGGGAAGTAGCTGGGCCAAGTCAGCAAGGATGCGCAATTGGAGGGCCACTATTTGCAAGCCCTTGAGGGTAGGAGAAATGACGTTGGACTCACCCTCTGGTAAAGACGTTCAACAACGATGTCTTGCCGCATGCGCCATCGCCACTGCAGGTCGCAAATCAATTAGCCAGAGTTCCAAGGTTGCAGCGAGGCGACACAGAGGGAAGTGGCCAGCAGGTCTCACAGGAGGACCAGCTTCCGCTGAACTGTCTTGTTTCCTCCACACAAAGGCATCTTGGGCGGACCGTGGGAGGGGACTTTGTTCGTGTTGTGGGAAGTAGCTTGGTGAGGGTTGATTGAGGTGAGTCGGTGCGATACGAGAGCGTTTGGTTGTTTGTGGAAAGCAAAAAAGTTGTTGTCGGCCAGTAGGAGACTGTTTAGGGGTTTGTGGTTCGTCGGTCGATGAGCAAGGGGAAGGCGCCAGAGAGGGTTCTGGGTTTGTTGTTTGCGGGTGGGCTGGTTGGCGCTCGATGGTGAAAGGAAGTAGACAAAGAAATGCTGTGGACTTTGGGGGACCTCCCAGTGGAAGGAAGGTGAATTGGGATGGTAACGTAGGAGGGAAGGCACAGCAGGGTGCGATGCAAGAGTGAGGGAACAGTGGACAACAAAAAGAGCAAGGAAGGTGCACTAAGGTAGGTGCAGTGTAACAGTGCCTCTTGCTGGAGAGGAAAGTGCTAAGCAAAGCAGGGTGGCTTTGGTGGTGAGGTGAAGTAGGTAGGCAGTGGACGGGAAGGGGAAGATGGGAGACGGAGTCGCTGAAGTAAGGTAAAAGCTGTGATTGTGAATTTGGAGTGAGCAAAAGACGGCGGAGCGGGAAATTGGGTTGGAAGATGGTGCGCTGCTCAATTGGCTGAGATGAAGTCAGAAGGGCCACAGAATGGAGCAGAAAAGAGCAAGAGCGGACAGGGTCAGGTACTCTTGCCGGGGTGAGCCTAGATGGAAAGGGGACAGGAACACTCACTGCTTTTTGGCGCTGGGCTGGAAATGGACTTTGGGGAGGCAAGGAAGGAAGCCACAAAGCTGGATGGGGACAGGAAGGAGCAACCAGGAATTGAACATGGATGCTGCCCTGGTCGTTACCTACCTAAGGTACGGATACCTTAAGGTACGGATACCTTAAGGTACAGAGATACCTTAATACTACCTTACCTACCTAAGGTATGCAACGGAAGGCACCTCCCAAACACACTTCACTTTAGCATCAGCCCGAGCAGAAAAGGGAACCAGCGCAGGGAGGCAGTGATTGTGTCCACTGACGAAGGGGATGGTGGGTAGAAAACAACCTGGAAGAACCCACGGGGACCGGAATGGGGAACCTCTTGAATGTCACTGACTGAGCGCCTCCGCCAAGTTGCGGAGGTCCCTTTGCCAAAAGGCCGCGTCCCCAATGACCTGAGCACACTAAAGTATGAACCTTACCTTCGCGTAGCGCGCCATCACCGAGTCGATTCACCTGTGCTCCAGTCTGTAGTATCACGGATAGAGCTATCCATGAATGTGTACGAATTCCTATCTACGCGACCTGACCTTGGAATATCCGTAGATACGAACCTGGAAGAAACAAGTGGTGGATACTTCCCCGCCACACATTTGCACGCTTCCTGCACACACTATCGAGCTGCAGACATGTCACCGCAGGACATCATATTTAGCCGGAAAGAAAAGAAAAGAAAAGAAAAGACAAGGAAAAAGAGCCACACGAGGGGAACCACTTTCCATCTGCGTATCTACGCTATCTACAACCAAATAAGGGCATAGGGAATGGATATATCTCTCATCAAAACGGCATGTTTGATCCAATGCTTTCCCCCTCCCCGCCACAGCATGGCCGAGTGGCGCTGGAGAACCTTCAACTCGACTCCCGTCCACGCCAAGGCCGTTCTTGTTAAGCTAGCTCTGGGCACACAACATCCATGAGGGGTATCATGTATGCCTCGTCTTCCGCTCTTTCGCCCGGCTGCGGCACCTCTTGAGATGGCGAACACGATTCGTCGTCAGATCCCCGACGTCCATCCACACGAACCATGTACCTCGTCCTCAGTCTCACTCACATATACAGCTACAATGTATGCTGAAGCCCTCACCGGCCATATTCTCCTCGCTATCTCAATACACTGCCCAAATTAGGTGAAATACGCAACCCTGCAGTTTCACCTCATCATCCCACCACTCAACCTCATCCTGCCGTGGGCTATACGGCTCGCTGCGCCCCCGCCATCCCACCATCGTCATGTCGAATAAGCCAAGGAAGTAACCCGATATCCACCTCTGCCAAAACAAACACACTCCACTACTCAAACGATAAGTCCATCGTGGGCCAAGGAAGCACCGCCCTTGGTGACAGGCGTATCCCAGCGACACTCCCGCCGCAAAGCGCCGGAGCTCGACTCGCTGGAAGCCCTGAGAGCGGCGCCTTTTTCGGGTTGAGGACGTGGACCTGGGCGAATCCACCACAACGTTTACCTTACTACCTTAGGGCCGCGCGAAGCCCAGGCCCATGGCGACCCTACATGTTTCCGTCATCCAGTGCTGTGAGAGCCCTCAGTTAACTACATTACAGAGCCTAAAGGCATTCCGGGATCTTCTTCTGCCCCTCTATACACCTCGTCAACACCCCTCATTACCCCTCCTCACTTCATAACCTTCCCGATCGGTGGGTAAGGGCAGGCGGCATCGTCAGCCTCGCTGGCAACGCAAAGCTGCGCACCGAATCGTGAGGCACAGCCAAGGGTCGTGGCGTCTCACCCGACCATGCAATCGCTTTGTCGTTCCCGGCGACGCCTCCCGCACGCTGTCTGAGTGCCGTTATCCCGGATCGTCAATTATCAACGCTCGCTTGCTAGGTACCTCAGCTCTCTGGATAACACAGTTTGCCACCTAGTTTAAACCGTTCAACTGTCAGTCAGTTCAATTGCTCTATCTATTCGTTTCTCGATAATTTCCGAGGTCGCCGCACCTTGGGTATCCATTGACTGCAGCGTTCCAACACCGTATGTACAGTCTGCAATATGCCTAGCATTCTAGAAACCCTCTATGACGTGCAGTTGGCAGCACTAAAGCTTCCACGCATTCTTGCGCCGCATCCACGCGCTAAAGCACCTCTTCCCTCCCTTCCGTCGTCCGGTAGCGTCTCATCCCGACAATATTCCCGCCGAACACCGACCATCCAAAGGCGATCAGATGGCTACTGCCACCCAGGTCCGCTCTCTCGGCTCGCACGGCGCCCACTCTTTGCCGCTTGAGCTCTGTCCCGCGGATTTTGGACCTCCTCTCTGGTCTGCCCCCGCACAATGGGTAATTTGGTGAATGGCTGTCATCTGGCCAGGCGTCACCAGTCCTCTCACGCTCATCCCTCAGTCATCATCTTTCTGCAGGCCCTGCCTACCTCGGCCCATTCTCTCTCCTAGACTCATGTTGCCGGCCTTCCGATGCAGGCCATTCACAAACTCCCTGTCCCCAAACTTGGATGACCGTTCTCTTGCCTGGTCGTCGGCTTGTTGCGCGGCACTTTCCCGTGCCTCGAGTGCTGCCAGCCGGCGCTCCCGGTCCGTGTCGAGGTCTGAAGCGGCGGTCTGCATAGCCGCCAACTTGCGAGCCCTTTCCTCCTCAGCGTCCTTGTCTTCGACCTCTTTCCTACCATCGACTCCATCAGTACGAGCAGCAGGCCGTCTGTCATACCCTTGTCGATGATTGTCGTTGTTCCTGCGACCCCGGGAGACTGCAGCATCTCCGTTTCGATCGCCGCGCCTGTCGTAGCTTCGAGGTGATCTCTCTCGTGGCTTGACGGGCCGATCATCCTCGGAAATTGAATCTCGGCGCCGCCGTTCGCGGTCGTCGCACCTGTCGCGTCGGTCGCGTATGACGTAGTCGTCTTTCTCACCGGAGTGGCGTCTCCGAGGGGACCTGGATCTTGAAGCACGTCTGCGCTGGTGGCTATGTCTGTCTTCAGGATCGCTGGGTCGCCGCCGCCTCTGGGAGCGTTCTGCCTCGTCAGGGTCATCTCTCCGCCGGTGCGGGCTCCTCGATCTGGAGTAGGATCGCCGTCTCTTTCGGTGCCTTTCCCGATCATCGTCCTCGTTCCGGTGTCTGTGATGCCTCCTCTTGTGCCTCTCCTCCTTTCTTTTCGACTTTGACTTGTCATCTGCCATGCCCATGGATGCAAGCAATTGCCGGCGCTTGATGGGATCGTTCATCATGGCCTCGTAGGCGGCCTGCTCCTGTCTTTTGATGGCGAGCAAGGGGTCTTCTCGAACTTTCGCTGCTGTGTCACGTGCTGTGTTGGCCGTCTGCAGGGCCATGAAACTTTCCTGACCAGCTTGCTTTTCCAAGCTCTTGTGTTCCGTTCCCTTGAGCAAGTTATCGATGCGGCGCTTGCCAAGGAGGTAGCTCTCGCGCTCCTCTGTAGTGCCGGTCTGTCCATCGGTAGGTCCGCTGTAAAGAAACTCGACGCGGTCGACCCGTTTGGTATGTCCTGCAGCCTCTAGCTTCTTCTGAAGTTCTTCGCGCTCACGCTCCTCCTTAAGCTCGTTGATTCGCTGCTGGGTCTTCTTGCGCTCATCGAGGGCTTTGCGTTCCTCCTCCCAGACCTTGGCCTGGTTCTTGATGAGGGAAGGGTGGAAACTCTTCTTCAAGTTGAGATCGCCACCCATCTTGCAGACTGTTCAGCGAAATGCACAAGGGTATTGTCGAAAGTTCCGTGGGGATGCGCCGAGTTTGAAGTTGGTTCGTGTGATGATTCGTTAGGTAGGTAGTTGACACAGATGGGAGTTGTAACTTGACAGCATAAGCCGAAGTCAAAGGCTGGCGCGGCTGGGGTACAATCAAAAAAATGCATGGGATCCGTTCATAGGTAAGGTAAGGGTACCTAAGGTAGGTAGGAGGTACCTAATGGTCAGTGCGTTACCTTATCAGATGTTGTCGATGGGTCTGCCAATCGATAAGCCCCCCGCCTCCATTGCCCACCACAGCTGCACCTGCCTGGAACTGTCGTCGTCAACCAGCCTTACATTTACCGTCAATTCCTAACGACCAACAACTCCCAAATAACCTCCAAACACGCTTCCCCTCTGCAATTCGTCGTCTACTACGACGTCGGAACCTGTCCTTGTGAAACCTCCTTTCGATCCCTATCAAGAATCGCATTCAAGAAGGATGTCTGACGACGAGGACTTCATGCAAGAGTCCGATGAGGAGCAGTGAGTCTCCCAGCTGGGGCTTCCATCTCTGGGTTCCGTCGTGGAGATCGTCAAGGCTGACTGGGAGCAGGTACGACTTTGAGTACGAGGAGGATGACGATGAAGACTCTGGAGACGTTGGCATCGAGAACAAATACTACAATGCGAAGCAACTCAAGCTTACCGATCCCGAGGATGCCATCGCCGAATTCTTGGGCATACCACCGTTAGAGGAGGAAAAGGGCGAATGGGGCTTCAAGGGCTTGAAACAAGCCATTAAGCTCGAGTTCAAGCTGGGACAGTATGAAAAGGTATCTCCAAAATTATGAGAAAGATTCATTCGCCAACAGACCAGAGATGCTGATATCGGAACCAGGCGACGGAACATTATGCCGACCTATTGACCTACGTCAAGTCAGCCGTGACGCGAAATTACTCTGAGAAGTCGATCAACAATATGCTGGACTACATTGAGAAGGGATCAGACGGACCCAAAGCGGTGGCGTGCGTCGAAAAGTTCTATTCACTCACACTCGAGAGCTTTCAAAGCACGAATAACGAGAGGCTATGGCTGAAGACGAACATCAAGCTGGCCAAACTTCTCCTCGATCGCAAAGATTACAACACAATTACCAAAAAGCTGCGAGACCTACATAGAGCCTGTCAGAAGGAAGATGGCAGCGACGATCCTAGCAAGGGCACCTATTCTATGGAGATATACGCCCTCGAGATCCAGATGCACGCCGAGACCAAGAACAACAAACAGTTGAAGAGACTATATCAGCGCGCCCTGAAGGTCAGGTCGGCTGTCCCTCACCCCAAGATTATGGGAATCATTCGCGAATGCGGCGGAAAGATGCACATGAGCGAGGAGAACTGGGCCGAGGCGCAGACGGACTTCTTCGAGTCCTTCCGCAACTATGATGAGGCTGGCTCGCTCCAGCGGATCCAAGTGCTCAAGTACCTGCTTCTAACGACGATGCTTGTCAAGTCCACCATCAACCCGTTCGACTCGCAAGAGACGAAGCCGTACAAGCAGGATCCCCGAATAACTGCCATGACCGACTTGGTAGACGCCTACCAGCGGGACGATGTCCATGCCTACGAAAACGTCCTTCAAAAAAACCAGGACATTCTTGCTGACCCCTTTATTGCCGAGAATATTGACGAAGTGACGCGCAACATGCGCACTAAGGGTGTCTTGAAGCTCATCGCTCCCTACACACGCATGAAGCTGTCATGGATCGCCAAGCAACTCAAGATCTCAGAGCCCGAGGTCCAGGACATACTGGGCTTCCTCATTGTTGACGGCAAGATTGAGGGCAAGATTGACCAGCAAGCCGGCACCCTCGAGATCCAGTCAGACGCGGACAGCGACCGCACCAAAGCTCTGTACGAGCTGACGCAGTCCGTCTCTAACCTATACACCACCATGTTCAAGGAGAGTGAAGGCTTCCGATCAACCGAGTTCCCAACGGATGAGCAGGCCATGGAGATGATGGGTGGCGGCATGACACCCAGAAGCGGCGGTCCGCGAGGACAACCGCGGGGTGTTGGACGGAAAGGCAAGGGTGTGATGCCCATGTGGACATGACGAGTATGGTCATACGTGTGTGCTGATTGATCATAGCGGGTGATAGTTAAGCGGATAAAGCTAACTACTGGCGGTTGCTCCATGTCTACTCGGTCAGCTACTTGACGTTACAGGACGCTATGGAAGTCTGTAGACATAGAAAAAGACAATACCATGATGGTATTGGTAAGCGCGGAGAGTTATTGGCAGAGCGTTAGGCCACAACAAGATACCAATAACACCTATTCCACATATCCCACATGTTACTAGTCAAGCAATGTCAAGATGCTTTTCAACGACCAGCCATCGGACCGGACAGTTCCCGCAACGTTAGTATAAGCAGTAAGCAAAGAAGTGAGCGAGAGTGGTTCACAAGCAGCTTCCCGCTGCGGGTGGCTCAATCCAAAGATTTTGTGAGACCTGGTGGAACACAGGTGTAGGGCACGATGCAGAGAGAGAGGGAGAAAATGGGCAAAGTGGGATAAACATGGGATAGGATATCACGTCGCACACCGACGCGCGGGATCATGAGGAGTGGTCTCCGTGACGGGAGGAGTGTTGGTCCTCTCGCTCATCATGTTCGGGGGGGACTAGACACGAATGTTGATTCATCGACCGTTCGTACTCGTAAATCCCGTGGAGACAACCGAGAAAATACGAAAAGGCACGAAGGAGCTTTGAACACCCTTGAGATCCGTCAACGCTAGTAGAATACGCCATGGGGGTTTCGTGAAGACCCAGGCAACATCTGTCATCCAGTCATCACACTGTATTTTGTCCTGGAATCTCATTTATCCAAGAGCACCGGATTGCGACCATCTACATCCCCCAGCGACACAACGGGGGCCGTATGAGGACCAGACAAAAAGAGAGTTTAGACACGCAGACGATAGACTGAAGATCAAACTTTTGGCTCCCACCCGGCTCGCCAGCTCTCCCGAATTCGCCAACCAATAGGCAAAAGACACAGGCACGATTGATCAGTGGCAGTTGTCGGAAATGTGGCGCGGCGTAGACAAGACGAACCTAGCCGGCCCTGCCTTGTACGGTTGCCACCAACCTTCATATCTCGTCTCAGACCTTCACCTTGCAGCAAGACTCGGGTTCAGCTCGCTTCCTGGTTTGCATGGCCGCCCGCGGTGGTTCGGACGCGGTGTGACTGGCAAAGTTTGCGCTTTGCAGACCAAGGGGGCAGCAAAAGGTGATGAGGCAGGGAGCCGAGAGCCGATAGCCAGAGAGCGAAAAAAATATTCTGCACCACCACCCCCATCACCAATCACCTCGTCCGTCGGCGCTATGTCCGTGGCCGTCGACGATACGACACGATGCTGGCGCGGGATTGTCCCGATATTCCATGGCAGCGTAGCAAGAGGTAGGGTAGGTGGACCCGGGAACTTTAGTCGCCATGCCCTGGTCATAGGTAGCTGCAAGTCCGATGAACATTTTGCCCACAGACTTCCCTTCCCGTGATGTGCCAATATGCTTGCTTTGGAGTAAGCTCCCCAACATCGGACCATCAACACCCATCCACCCGCAGATCACTTGGTCTGGTACTCCGTTTGTAATAGAGTTTCACTCCCAGATCATCTCTAGGTACATGGATGGTGTTCATCCGTCTCCAAAATACCACTGTTCAGGGCTGCGTCGTCTGCCGTCTGGTCGGACGTCGACCACCACTAGGTGGTTGCTTTTGCCTCGAAGTCTGGGTCTGTCACACTGCACAGCACGAAGGCATTTTTCTCCCCCCACGTTTGTGCTTCAGTTCTGCGAGGCCAGTCCAAGAATCGTGGTCCATCGGCAAGGCAGATCGCCGTCGCCTCCTTGTGAATGGAGACCTGGACCACGGGAAGCCAATAAGGCGGTCTTCATTATGCGTCTTGCCGTGGCCGCCACCAGTCCACCACCTACGTCTCGCGAGTAATGGGAAAGCAGGGCGATTGATGAGCCAGTCCATCCACTCGAATTCTCAAACGACACCTGCATGAGCCGCGACAAGGGCGGATCTGTGGTGCGCAACATAGGCGGCAGGTGGACTGCAGAGCGAGTTAGTGGTCTGGTCTCTGTCCCCCAGCTGTCTCTCGCCCTGCTCCTCTTTCTCTCGGCCGATTACCGGGCGAATGCAGGCGGGAAACCGTGACGAGATGAGCGGCGAATTTGGCTCAAACAACGAGGAGCGGTCTGCGTCTTGACGGACCAAAAGAGACGATCGATGATTGGACGATGCGTTTAAGAAATACGAGAGGCGAGACGGGGAGAAAGCTAGCAGGTAGAAAGACCTGGGGGACGGAGCAGCCAAGCGGAGTGAAATTGACGCGACATGTTTGGCGAGTGTGTGTTTGTCTGCATAATGGGTGCTTGCATGCCGCAAGTGTAATTAGATTTCCTTTGTGCGTCGGATTTCTTGGCTGAGTACAATGGATGACCCAAGCCGATCACTACGCGGACAATGTTTGAGGGGAATTCGGAAATATTCTGCTCATGACAAACGTGTCTCTCTCGCATGGTGCCATGGAAGATCTGACAGAGTTTACATTCGTGGGGATGCTTGAGCCGGAGATGGTTGGATAGGTGCGCCGCGAGCCGTGTTTCTGCAGCTTGCCGTAACACACTCACTGGCTCGCATTGGCAGTCGAGAGCAGGAAGTATGTCGTACCATGGAAACGGCGGTTCTACCAGGCACAACTGCACCTAGTCATTAGAACGATTGCAGCTAGTTGTTGTAGATTGCGTATTCCATGTCGATTGGCAGCAATCCCCATCTGTAGTCGCTGAGGATACTACTCCTCGTTTCCCTTTCTGCCGCCCCGGGGTGGACAGGGTGATCAGCGCAGGCATGGCTCATCGAAGCGAGAGCCGACCAGTACCATAGTAAAGTATGAACTAGCGAAATGGTCAAAGATATATGTCCACATCGATGAGACGTCAATTTTGACGTTGGCTCAGTCGTGGACCTTGAACAAAGTATGAAACGATAATAGCGGGCTTCGACTGCCATGGACCAAGTGATCATCCACTACATGCGCAGGCAGGGGTTTGACTCTTTCTGAAGGATGAGCTGTCATATTACGAAAGCCGGTGGTTATTTTGGAGGCCGTTTGTCGGAAGGGCAGGGGAATATTTCGTGCAGCCCCAGCTGCGTATCTGCATGGCAAGCTGCTCCCGAAGGTGGCAGGGACTAAGAGGGAGAGTGCAGAGGAAGCAACCCTCTCAACCTCGCTGTTCGTTGTTCCTCTCTGCCATTACTCGAGACCAAGTCAAGAATTTGCAGTGCATCTGTCACTCATCGCAAGCTGTGGAGACGGGACGGTGCGAATGTGGGACGAGACGGGGTCTAAGTGGGCGGAAACGTATTAGCCGATGCGACGTTGCTCGCGACTGAACGTTGTTGCCATAGCTCGCTCACGATGCTCTCGGCGCCCCAGCTAATGTCTCCAGAGCTCCGGGTACATTCCCTCAGAAAGGGGGAACAGCCCAAGTCTCGCCTCTGTTGGCGCGTTATTGGTTGCCTCGGGTGCCGCGCTGCCCGGGCCAGACGGAGGGTGTCCTTCATCTTGCAACTGATCCACTACTTCTTCACATACCCTTTATTTTCTGCCGATGATCGAGCAGTGGACGAGGCCGATCAAAGATGTCGTGCTAGTTAGTCGTTGGTCCTTCTATGAATACAGACTAAGGCGAATCTGTGATAGCGTCAGAGGAAGACCAGGGGCATAGGGCTTGGAAGTTGGGGCAGCAACGTTGTTATCTTGGTGGTCTCACTTCAGAGCCCCGAAGGAAACGCGGCCAGTCAATCACCTATGTTCTTCCTGTTGCAAAAGTCACGGATGATTGATGCTCGTGTATCGCGACAAAAAACCGGATCCAATTTGTATCCCCGAATCTGACAGGCCGTCATCTGTGGTCTTGCGTGTCGACATTTTTGAAAGGTTGTCTTCCCTGCACGTTTTTTCGGGGGGTTGAGGGAGGGGGGGCTACATGGAGAAACTTGCACAGAGTACCTAGAGCGTGAATGGAATTCCTACTCATCATCTTCCCAGAACGCAGTACGTATGGGAAGCCGCATACAAAGCTGCGCCACTGTTATCCCTCCGTCTGTTACAGGATTGGTGTGCCTGGCTCATCTTGTACAACAAGCCTGATGGAGCAAGAGCAAAGTACGAGACTGGTCAAACCAAACCGCAAAGGTCGCTGAGGGGTTCGTAAGGGTCTTCTGTCGCGCGCCAAGCTTCTGGCCCATCCGATTCGGGTTATCTCGCCAGAAAGGAGATCGGTAGGCCCAGATCGCCTCTTCTTTCGCTGGGGTCGCCCGGGTCAGCTCCAGCTCGTCCCGTGTTGGAGCTCTTTGCGGGTTGTTCCAACACCGATAAATTTCGAAAGCAGAAACGTGAAATCGCCTCGGTTAAATGGGGGAATGGCTCTCAGCGGGTGTGAATGATTCAAGATTGCGCCGATGAGGAAACGACGCATGTAGATCCCTAGGTGTCCCCATGCTCCACGTTGCCACAAAATCGAATTTGCAAAGTTGATGTTGTCGAGTTTGCTTTCCCCTGGACGAACGGCATTCTCAAAAGTCCTAGTCGCGTGCGGAACAGGCCGACCGAAGGCTCCACCGACCAATTTCAGCCCCATGAAACGTGAAATGTCGGTTGGTAGCCGTCTCGCTTCCCGTGGCTATGACCGGAGACCACCATATTTGACGGATGTCCGTGAGACTGGTAGGTGTGTTTGGTGAGTTACTTGTCGAATCGAAAGGCATTCATCGGGATGTATCACGGATCCCACTCATTTCGATGGTCGTAGGCATCAGCTGCGTCGCTAGTCCACTTTGTCCGAAGCTCAAATCCGCGTAACAAAGTACCACCCGTTGCCTCTGCGCTTAATGTTGAGTTGGCCTCTTTGAGGACCAAAGCTCTTGGCGCCACGGTCTGGGCATTGCTCGCAGGGACTACTTCGTAGCGAGGAAGTAGCTTCCATATCGTACACCCGTAGTACTTCCAAATCCGGCCCTTTTGCGTTGCTGCGCCAAGTGTCATTTGCATATGCAGGTCCTGTTGATTTGTCGGATTGTACAGCTGGAATTTGTCCCTGGCGAGTCAATCGTGCCTTCGATATATTTCTGACAATGGCTTGGCGTCGCAACTCAGAACGACCACGGGACAAGGCGGTCCTCCACGCAAATGTGCTGAAATTCCGTATCCATGAATGCAGTTTTGGTTCATGACAGGCTGCCATTAGACGGAAGCTCCTCGGCGGCGTCTTCTGTGCCTGCGAGGGCTAGCCTGAGCCTCTGAAGTACATGCCGTTGGTCGGGGCCGAAGCACGCACCGGAGATACTAGTTTCTCATTTCAACCATTGTGACAAGCGGATCATGGGCGGGAGGTGCGGCCGGAGGATGCAGTGAAGTGATCGACAGCGTGAGATGCCATCTCCCTGCATTACCATGGAGTCGGTGGAGATAATTTGCCATGGAACAGGAAAAATTCGATATCACGACCGCCATCTCTGACACGGACGTCTTGGAAACTGGGCAGATATACAGTGCCCAGACGGGTCTCTCGGTCCTAGCAGCCAGGGGCATAGCCGACCCCAGGTGACTTCGACTCATGCTTTCCACTTTGTCTCCGTCGTCGCATCTCTACTTTCTTGTTTTAATTTAGCAATGTTGGACTTCTCAACCGCCACTGAGAAAAGACAGCCATATTTCTCCAAGGCTTTCGCGAAAGCTGAGCAGCACCAGGATCGGCCATACTTCGCGTGGACCTAGTCCTACCTTAGATGGAGCTCCACCAACCGTGTGTGTACACAAGCGCAACGCTGCGAGGTCGATTGCTTGCGGAAGGTGCGATGCTGGATTGTACACGAGAGGTGATTCAGCGTGATGTCAACGCAAGGGTATCATTGATCGTTGACCAGCCTCGGGTGATGAGGACTTCGGTGAGAGCTAGCTGAACATGTTGTCGAATTGTCCGTGCAAAACGTTTGTCCGTGGCAGCCGACCACACGGTGGCAGGCTCGGCACCGGCCGCTGTTGGCCGTCAGCCAGGGACAGGCCTGATCCCTGTATGGTAGAGTGCGGTGGGGTGCGCCAGCCCGGATTCACAGCTCACCTTAGTGTAAGCCAGTATCGTGTGAACTTCAGTCCAGTCTAGGTAGAGGGCAGAGCAGCCATCTAATGACACCATTGGTAGACCCTGAGTTGTCGGGGATCATTTTGGATGCTGAGCGGTCAAGACACCGATGCGATGACTAATGGATGGACACGGGCGGCTCTCGGAAGCGACGAGAAAAAAAAGGAAATAACCAGCGCGGCGGGTTGTCTCTGACGCCACGAGGGCCGTGATAGAATGTCGTTAGCCCATGATGATGGCACCCCTCGTCGTCGTTGTCCCGCTTTCTGATGCGGCTCGTTGCTTGTGATCCCAGGTCAGCGTCAGTTTTTGACGTGCGTGGGTGCCCATGCCTAGGGCCTTATTCTGGAGGTAGTCTAAGCAAAAGGGCCGGCGAGAGAAGAAGCGAGGAGGTGGGACATGCTGTTTCTGTCGCGGCAGCTTTGGGCCAGGGCTGTTGTTGCTCCGTAGTCGCGCTTATTTGGCCCTTCGTTGCAAGAAATCACCATGGTCTACATACATACAGTTGTCGCTTGAACAGGCCCAATAAATGACATCCATGTCCACGGCCGAAGGCAATAGCGTACTCGGCGCGGTTGGCTATCGTGAGCGACAGTGTGTGATTGTGAAAGGTTTCTTGCCAGGCGGAGGTCCTCCCTACATTCTGCTGGACGGGATGCAGCAGGCAGGCCGCAGAGGTGACGGGATATGTGGAGGGAGTGTGATCACGATTGATGAAGGTCGGATCAGCACTACAGGCAATAAGTATTACTGCGGGATACCTTACATGAGCATCTGCCCATGGTGATAGTGTTTGTAGTGCACGTACTTGGTACCCTGCCCGAGGGCTGGTGGAGGCCATCGCATCTCACCTTGGCGCTAACAAGGCGGCGAGGAGTCGAGGGGTGCCACGGTCCTTGGTGATGAGAAGTGCTTGTGCCAACCCGGAACCCTGTCCTGCGATTCCCGCAGCCCATCAACGTCTATTCGTCCCTGTCAACCGTCTGTGGGATGGGCGAGTGGCGGAAATCCCACTTAGCCTTGCCCCTTGCTAGTCCGAACGGTGAAAGACAGGGCCTACCCCCGGCACCATCTTCCCCTAGAATGCCACCCTTGCTTTTATGTCGGCGTTTTTTTATCTTCTCCAACGGGCTCGCAGATTCGCAGATTCGCAGGCTCGCATTGTCCCTGAGGCAGGTGTGTGTTCGCTCGATAAATGCCATGGTACCCGTATGCCCTTCGCAGAGACGGAAAGGTCGGGCGTTAGGAAGGATTCGTGTTGCTGCAATTCAGGATGCATAGTTCCGGGGGACTTGTGAGCGGATTACCCTCCTCCACGTAACACATAACACATGGTACGTCAGCAACGGCAGTGTTTGTAGAATTGGTGCTCTTGGCCGATGTGATTCTGAAGGGTCAAGGAACTTGTGCGCAATAAGAGGTCTATGTATGGCGAAAATGGGAATGAGGAATGTGTGGAAGAAAACGTTGGCGAAATCTACCCTCCCTTTGTTGGGCAGGTACCTACCTGAAGTTGATCGGTAAGGTAAGGCAGCCAACCCTGTAAGCCAGTTGCAGAGGCAGTGGAGTTGCAGATGAAGGAGATGGGGAGACTCCGAGGCGATGTCGAAGACGGTTGAACACGGAGAAAGAGCGGGCGCCGAGTTCCATTGTGATATTCAATGTCATCCGTACGATAGGTACCTTCCCGCTCGTGTTCATATTCGGGGTAGGTAGGAAGGCACGGCAAGGTAAGGCACCTTAGGTAGGTTGGTTGGGGTTGAGATCGAGGTTGGTCTTGCCCCCTTCTGAACTTGTCTTCAGTCCTGGAGGCGGACCTGCCGTGTACAGAACATCGGATATCGTAAAGTGACTGGACGAGGAAAGAACTTGCCTTCCAGGCTCCTACCTTACTCACCTCAGGTTGGGGGGTGAGGTGCTCTTTTCCCCAGAAGGCATCTCGGCCCTGATTACTCATCTCCTTCGGGTGACGTTCGGTCTGTGCTGCTTTTCTTGGCTTCCATGGCTGGAGGTTCCAACAGATATCTTCCCTACTATCCGTACCTTAGGTAAGGTATCTTACTCTGCACACATTTGTGTTCACAGAGCAGCCCCGGGCATGCATCGCCTCATCTTTTCCCACTCAACCGTGCAGCATCGATTCCAAGGATAAGGTGTGGGGCAGAGAGGAGTGGCACTCGAGGTCCCAATGCTCTTTGTCTCGGATGACAGGCCGCTGGCCTACCTTGCCTTGCGACACCTCCTGCGGATACGCAATATCACGATATCATCATTATGCTGCGACGCCGCACCACCATCACCTCCCGAGTTTCTTCAGGGTGGCCATGCCCGCAACCAATCCGTGCCCTACCTCCCCGACAGTCGACTGAGGAATTGTCGCCCAGTCCAATCGTGAAGGTGGCCAATCGACGTCCGAGTCTTGGGGAGACCTGGTGTAGACCTGGCCAGACCGCCGCAGACCGCCGCAGCCTGCCAGACAAGACCAGGACGCATGTCTGAGCCCGACTGCGGACCAGGATCATTGGGCTCAAGCTCCGTCTCTGTATCTCTGTATCTCGTCCCCTGTCTCTCCCTCTTCTCCAGCTCTCGAGTCGAGAGTCTCGAGTCTTGCCATATGTTCGAAACGGTGTCGATGCGATGACGCAGACCGCCCTACCTACCTCGAGGTAAAGCACTTCACGAATTTGCCGTAACCATCCGGAGGAAAAGAAATGGATCGGGGGGCGGTTTCTCACCTGTCGTCGCTCACAATGCGTCCTCACAACTCACCATCCACAGGCTCGAGTCCTGGACCCCAATTACAAGTCCGTGTCCATTCCCCGTCCCCCCCCCCCCCCCCCTAACGTTCCCACCCCCCCCCCCACCCCCCCCCCCCCCCCTCCCCCCCCCCCCCCCCCCCCCCCCCCCCCCCCCCCCCCCCTCCCCCCCCCCCCCGCCCCCCCCCCCCCGTCGATAACGTTCCAATCCACCCATCTATCCCATGCCCATGTCCATGTCCACGCCCATCCATGCCCATGCCCATGCTCAGTCCCAGTCCCAGTCCCAGTCCCAGATCCCCCGTCGTTCCCATCATTCACAGCACGCTACAAAGTACCATGTCGTGCCCATAGTGCCAGACTATCCATATGTAGGCTTTTATCAGAACGCCAGCCAACCATTGCGAGGCTTGGTTCCCCATCCTGCCCACGGCATCACATAACGAAGCCTTCTCAAGGCAGTCGTACGGATACTTATCCCCTTGTTTCTTCTTTCTTTCTCTATCCATACAGTACTAGCTACCCTGCCATGGCCCATCTCCATCCCCTTGCCTCACATGAGATGCATGTACAGATACCTGGTGCTTCTCGCCTTTCATGTTCGAAAATGGAAGAGAGAGAGAGCCCAAGGTAACTTACTACCTTATTTACCCAGGTACGTACAAGTGGTACGGACGGTACTTTCGCGTTGCTCCAACCTCAGTTTCGGATGATGCCGTCCAGTTGCTCCTAGTCTTGTCGCGGTCCTGATATTACGGCTTCCATTGATCACCCCTGCCAGATGCCGTTGCCGCTGCTGTTGCATCTGCACATGCGGCTGCTGGTGCCGTTATTTACTCCAGCGTTGGGTTATGCTAGCTTCCATCGCCAGTTCTTGGTGCAACCATGGCTTCGGATACCTGCCTTGACCCCAGAGCTAGATACGGATACGCTGCCTGTCGTTTTGTCTGCCGGCCTCATCCACCTTGCCTGAGGTGTGCGTGTGGACGGAGCACAAGTTGACGGGCTCTGATTATCATCGTCCGCCCCTATGTTTTCTCCCATCGATTCCCTACATGTATCCGTACTTACACCTGCCCTTCTCCCTTCCTTTCCGTCTTTCCATCCTTCACTTTTGGTTGGACCTCACACCCTCCCATCTTCCCCTCCCTTTCTTTGCAACTTGCCACTGCGGAAGGCGTGCAGTACAGTATACTCGGACTCTCTCGATGGTCTATCGTGTCGACTCGATCCTGACGCAGCCCAGCCATCAAGCCATCATTAGCAAGCAGGCAGGCAGCCCAACCGCGATACCGGGCTCGTCTGCCCTGCCTTGGCTGTACCTACCTTACCCTCCGATCTCCAGCTGCGGCACGGCACTGCACACTCACATCACATCGAGGCCCTCCACATCCTCCGTCATCCGTCATTCGTCGGAAGCAACTCAGCTCAGCTCGCCGAGAGGCCGGAATCAAGAACCAAAATTTAAGTCCAGCCGGTCCAGTACACCCATTCGAGCTGGATTCAGCACGGCAAAGAGCACCACCGGACACGCCAATTTCCAAATCCATCCAGGAGGTCAGACTAGGCTCCAAGACACCAAGACATTCTGGCAACGGCAGTCTTCGCCGCAGGCAGTGACAAGCATACCTACCTTTAGGCAGTGTTAGCACCGGACCACCTCCACAAGCGAAGGCCGGGCCCCAGAGTCGATCACACAGGTTGGCGGGCTCTCGCGACGGTCGCAACGGCGATTCGCACCAAGAAACGTCAACATTCGACGCCGTGCAGGCGGAAAGTAAAGGGCTAGACGTACCCCGGAAAACCACAGGTCACATTATTGTTCCTTTTTAGCCCCTCGGACGACCATCGAATTTCTGCACTATTGTCACCCCTGTTGCGGGTCTTTCTATTCGTCATCTCAAGTCAAGCTGCATACAAGCGGCTCGCTATTGGGGTGGGAGAGAAGTACTAGTCGGGTTGCTTTTGAGCTGACCTGACCTGATCCCCGACCCGATCTGAAGGAGGAGAGAAAGAGGGAAAGAGAGAGAGAGAGAGAGAGACAGAGAAACAAGGCGAGTGCAAATCGATCTGGCTTGGGGCGGCCGTCATTCTATTTTTTGGTCGCCTTGTACTGCCTTTTCAGACGTTGAAACCGTGTAAGAATTTTTTCTGGATTAGAGGCTGGACTGATTGCTGGCTGGCTCGTTGGATCGCACCCGTCACATCGTCCGACTCCCCCGACTCAGACTCAGACTCGACGCGACTCAACTCACCTCGCCTCGCGTCGCCTCGCCTCGCCTGCTTTTCAGTCATCCCCTTCCCTCCCTTTTCTCTCGTCATTTCAGTGATCATCTCGTTTGCTTTCTTTTTCCTTACTCCACGGTCTCTGGCCATCGGCTCTTCGTGCCAATCACCTCACACCGACTCGGGACCGGAGACTCGGCATAAGACATATTGCATGAGTCGTCAGCAATAGCGGCACCAATAGCAGCAACAGTGGCAGTAGCGCCAACAGCCCCAGCACCGCACCGCACTGCATCGCATCGCACCGCACCGTAAGGTACCGCAGCGCAGCGCAGCGCATCACGTATTGGTCCTGATTGCGAGAAGACAATCAAGAGAGACGAAAAGAAACCTCGTTGAGACTCGAGAACCGGTCAAACAGGACGCCAAAGCGCAGGGCAAAAGGAGCGAGAGCGCAAGTGAGGTCATGTTCCAGCCTCAACCAACACCTTTTGCGTTCCACGCCTCGGTACAACATCCCTACTCTCATCCTCATCCCCACGCCCACGGGCATTCGTACATCCAACCCCATGGCGGCCCGCCCCAGGACCACCCGTCTCAGAACAGCGTAGGCTATGGCATCAGCGCTGGTACAGCAGGGTTGGGAGACATGATGATGAGGAATGATGAAGGAGGAAGAGGAGGAGGGGTAGGGAGGGTGGAGATGAGGATTAGGATGGGCATGTTGGGCGATGGTGTCGGAGGTGCATCTCACGACGTCGACATTGGAGCAGGAATGGCCGGTTCACACAACGGCTACTTGTTGTCGCCAGGAGAAGGGAGGGGGGGAGGAGGCCCTGGTTCCGATTCCGATCCTCGAAGTCAAGGCCAAGGTCCAAGTCAAGCTCACGGTCAATTTGGAGCTGTTGGAACTGTTGGAGCTGGAGTTGGAGCTGGCGTGGGTTCCTCGTCGGGTGTGTCGTCGGTGGGACTGGACGGCATGGGCAACCCCCTGGTGATGGGCGGTGGTAGTGGTGGCGGCAGCGGCAGGCTAGGGCTGGGTATGGGGATGGGGATGGGCATGAGCATGGGTATGGGTATGGGCCACAGTGGGCTGTCCTTGTCGGCGCAGTCGCAGCCGCGGTCGCAATCACTTTCACAGTCGCTATCGGGCGGGGAAGGCACAGGCGCACGCAGCCTGAATGCTGCGTCGTCGGCCGGACCTGGAGCCTCGCTAACAGCACAACACCAGCAGCAGCATCAGTACCAGCACCAACAGCAACGCCAACAGTACCGTGGGCAGCAAAGACATGTCCCAACGGCGGGAGGTACGTTGGCGACAGTTGGAACACCAACAGCGGCTATAGCGCCTGTTGTTGGCTCCGGCCCGGGTGCCGGCCGGACTCCAGCTGTGCAGGTCACGTCTGGTGTTCCCGCATCGCGTGCAGTTCGGATTCAGGTTGCTGGACTTGCACATCAACAGCAAACGGCTTCTTGTGCCTCTCCTTCGTCTACCTCTCCTTCACCTGCCTCCCCGCCTCCTCTTGCTCCTCCTCCTCCTCCTCCTCCTCCTCCTCGTCTTCCTCCCACCGCAGCCGTCTCTGGCGTTCCCACCGCGGCTTCTTCTTTTTCTTTTTCTTCTTCTTCTTCTTCTGCTGCAGCAGCTGCAGCAGCAGCTGCTACTACGACTCCGGCTGCCCCCGGGGCAGCGTCTCCCACCTCCACATCGTCTTCCTCCCGCTCCTTCTCCCGCTCCTCCCACCCCCATTCCCGTTCGCCCTACTCCCACCACTTTTACTCCAACCACAACCACCACACTCCCCACGGCCACGGCCACGTCCAGCAACAACACCCTCACCGTCACCCCGGCGCCTCTTCTTCGACAACATCCTCTTCTGCTTTTTACACCAACAACTCCCACGCCAACGCCAGCTTCGCAAATACCGCCGCTCCTGACCACGCCAACGCAGTGAACACACGTCCTTCCGCCATGGAACCCGGCGACCCCTCCGACGTTGCCGCCCAAGAAGCCGCCGCTCGGGATTATCAGCCACAGCTCGAGGTGAGTTGCTCGCCACCCCGACTCCGAGAACGCAGGCCTAGCTCCCGTCGCGGACCCAAGCTTCGAATGCTCTCTCCTCCTCATCTCCCGCTCTCGCCCTTACTTCCTTTCACCCACGTTTCCAAGAAGCAGTCAATGGCAAAAGGCCGTCCATGCTGGAGCTTCTTCTCTGCTCCTTATACCCGATCGACTTACTGCCTACCCTGCCACATGCAATGCTGACATGGCTTACGCCCTTTTCTAGGGTTCATTGGTGGGCGACAAGATCACAAGCGACGCCATAACCGACGAGTACGCCAAGGCCGACGACATTTACATTGCAAAGACCATCGTGAGTCCCCTCGCAGCCTTGCTTGCTTCCAGCGCTGCCTGCAGTATGCTACACTGGCTAACGTGGCCCTTCACTCTTTTCCGCTCCAGAATCTCCCCCAGACATACTCTCACTACCGCCCGGTTCAAGGCGACGGAAATTGCGGCTGGCGAGGTGAGTTTACCTTTGGCGATCCTGCTGTTTCGTGCACCACCACCATGCTTCCTCCTACCTACCCCGCATCCCCGCCCCTCGACAAGTGGGATGGATGCTTCAGGGAATTCACGTCTCCCAAGCACGCCACTTTCCGACACATGTCGGCGCACAACGTTGTTGCACGGGCAAGCCGGTAGACAACCTCACTCCTCCCCCACAGCATCGTCGAGCCACGGCAACCCCCAAATATGAACACACTCATACCGTAAAGATTTGACTGACATGGTCACTCTCTAGCCATCGGCTTCTCCTATTTTGAGCATCTCATCAACAATGGCGATCAGCACCAGATCCTCGGCGAGGTCGCGCGCATCACGAGTTTGAATCAGTATCTCCTCAACGTCGGCGGCTACGATCGCATGTTGTTTGAGGACATGGTGGACGAGACGATTGGTCTGCTAAAGGATGTCGCTCAGCACGTTACCAACCCGCCGCTGGCCATGGACATATTGGCCCAGCGCTTCAACGACCAGGGCTGCTCCAATGCCATTATCTATCACCTTAGACTTTTGGCGCTCTCCTGGCTCAAGGGAAACGTCGAGCTTTACGAACCCTTTATTCCCGCCGAGACGGGTATCATCGGCTATTGCGCCGAAATCGAACGTCCCAACAGAGAGATTGACCATCTCGGCATCATTTTGCTCGTTCAGGTGCTGCTGAAACCCCTCAACTTTGTGCTGGAGATTGCATATTTGGATCGGAGTCCGGGAAACCAGGTCAACATTTACCGCTTCCCTGACGAGGCCAATGGTCAGGATCCTGCTACGCTGGGCCCAATCATTTACTTGCTTTACCGGCCCGATCATTACGATATCCTGTACAAATCGCCCCCAAACCCGGCACCCTTGACTCTCCAGGTTAACCGAGTTGGCTCATTTTCTCACCCACAAGAGATCACGAGCGTGGCCCCGTCTTTGCATAGTTACGCGAACCTCGACTTCGGTCCCTTGGCCATGCTGCCCGGATTCGGTGGCCCGCCCTCGGGTTTGTCATCGGGCTTATCTTCACTCGGCTCACCCACATCCACCTCCCCGCTGCCAGATGCTTACGACCCTTCGCCTCAATCACCTTGGCTCGCGACACCGTACTCTGATCACATTCAACAGCAGCAGCAGCAGCAGCAGCAGCATCAGAACGTGGCGGCTTCTCGTCCGCAGTCTCAAGCGCCGGCTCGGCCGCAGCAGTCGACGCCCGCCCCCACGAAGCCGTCTCAACCCGTTGACTACCAGCTCAGATTTAGCCACCAGTGCTGGCATCTCAACAACACCAACTCTGCCCAACCGTCCGTGATACCAGGTCAGGCAGGTTTCCAAGAGCCGAGCTTTACCACCGCAATGTTCAAGAACAGCCATTTCAACAAGGCGCATTACAACAATCCTCACTTTCATCCCGAAGAGTGGACTCCTGACGAAGATGGCCACCACGAGAGGCTGCCGGCGCCCAGGAAGAAGGGGAGGATCAGATCAGATCACTAGGCAAATCAAAATGACGGAACCACTGTACCATCAGCCATTGGCCAGTGGCTCATAGGGAGCTTGCCATGGGCATCAGGGGCGGGCCGTAACCATGATTTCAAGGAGTGTAATAGGGCAAAGGCGGGATCGGTTTTCGGTGGTCTCTGGGGGTCCGCATTGTGGGAGAATTAAAACTTGCCTTGATTTGGCTCATTGTGATTTTAGTGTTCTTGCTTTACGCAGATGGGAAAGGCATCATGATTTATGATGGAGGGCTTCATCTTCTTCACGGCTTTTCTGGCGGGAGGGTTCGCTCCTCGGATTGATACTCATCATAGCATCGGCGTTGACATTAATAGTACTCTCTCTAAGTGCATGCTCCTCTATCTCTCTGACATGCTGCAGTCAAAGGGGCCGAAACCTGTTCGATCGTGAGGGGGAGCTTGTAGACAGCCAGACGGCTAGGACTTTGTCTGTCATTGCTCGGCCAGTCCAAGGGTGTAAGGCAATAAAAATTTATTGCCTGCCACAAAAGCGACCTGGACTGGGAAGGTCTCGGCCGATCCTTTGCCGCCCGCCCATCCATGGAGCAATCTGCATAGTCGTTCCAAGGCGTGTGTGGATATTGCACATGTGGGCTCCCTGGGATCAAGTCTGCGGCTAAAAGATAGCCACCAGGCACCCTTGGCGTTTCTACTTCTACATGCGACGAACGCCCGTTGGACCAGATTTATGACATGGCAACATGGCATGACTACATGGCAAGGCGTAAAGGCGTGAGGTGAGGTGAGGTGAGTTGAAGTGGGTATCAAAAGACGGGGCTTGGCGCAGCATATCATGGAGCAAGCAGTACTGCATTGCCATGCATCCAGGGGGAAAAAGTTCTTGAAAAGGAAAAGAAAAAAAAAAGAAAAAAGGGAAGAAGGGGAAATCCCGCAAGGAGTAGTATTTGGGACTCATTTTGTTGTGAGATATTTGTACAGAGGACTCCGCGACTGTGTTTTTCTTCATGGTCCTCTCTCTTAGATGGCATGGGGTTCCGCTTCGGTGGCTCTATTCCTTGTATGTGGAATAAAACAACCTCCTATGAAATTCGGCCATGCCTCCACGCCCTCTTAACCCCGTCCCGGAGCCTACCGGAGCCTCCCGGAGCATACGTTACGGGTGAATAAACGTGGCAGGTTGACAAGTGCGTATTGCCAAAGCCGTCTCTGGGGAAGGGCGTCATCGAGATACCAATAGAGGATTTGGAGAAGGCTTTCAAAGATAATGCAATATCGTATTCGTGATGCGCGACGACGACATGCCTGACCTTGTTTGCCTGCCGGCCCCCGTCTCCAGGCGTGATGAACATGCTTCGCCACGCAAGACCAAGAGGTCCTTCTGGCTTGGCAGGCTGGAATATGGTATGCCAAGATTTCAAAATGTGCTTACTGATGAACATAGGGTATCATTATTGAAAATGTGCGGTGAAGTGTGTCCTCCCCGCCGGAAATAATCACGATATTTCCCCAGCGAGCCGGAATTTGAGATCCTTTTTTTTTTTTGCTCATCCGGGAATAAGATTCTGTGCCATCTCCGTATCGACCACGGGGATACGCGGATCTCTTCACTACGGGCCATCAACAGCAAACGATCCGATCAATTGTTGGGTCTCCGACATCCATAGCAGAAGCCGCAAAGATTGATAGGCTGACGAGAAGAGGAACAGACGCGGGCACACTGCGTATGCTGTGCAACCCGTGATGCACTCAAGTCACCGGCTGTCTTGCTTATGAACAGTCGGCTTGTGCAAGAAACAATTCCCAGGACACGACTCGCAAAAGAGAACGAGGTGGCTGTTTCAGGTCTCGTCCGAAATGTACGACAAATCATCCCAGTCGTTGATGCACTGTCGTCGGCGCAATGCCAATTCCTAGGCGTTTTGCGAGCTCCTCAACCCACCGACGGGCGTACCATTCCCTCCTCGCCTTGCCATCGCCTGCCAGACTCAATTGCCTCCAGAGCGTCTCGCCCAGCTCGGCTCTGACACTTGTGGCGGTTTTCCCTTCGAGCCCGCAGGGCACGAACCTCGCCCAAGGATTCGTCTTTTCGTCACCATCAACAACAACATCGACGTTCAGCGCCGTGCCGAGCCCCGAGATGTGACGGCGGAGATGTACGCCCATGGCGGCGATCTTACGCTCCTGGCCCCCTGTCCGCTGCACCGCGGCCTCGGCCCATACCCCCGGGTCATCCTGGGAGAGGTAAGTCTGAATCCCCGGCCCGTCGGAGAGGATCGCTTGTGTTGTCTCCTCCAGGAGTCGTGCGTAGGACCGGACTGTCATGTGGGGGTAGTATGTGCTGTGTAAGTCCAGTATCGGCCAGAGCACGACTTGCCCCGGCCCGTGGTATGTTGTTAACCCGCCGCGGTCGGTCTCGATGACTCTGGGTGTGAATTGCTGCTCTCGTGAGCCTATCCCACTCTGTTGTTCCCCTACAGCGCCCCCCATCTCCTCTCTAACTGCCAAAGGCTTCTGAAGCCTTGTCAGCTGCTCCGGTAGCAAAGTCTTTTGGCGGCGGCCGAGAGTATAAGTTGGTGTCGGGGTAAAAGATACGACCAGTGGTGACGGGGCACGGGGCTTTGGGGCGGACTTCCAGTCGAGGAACGCCTGGCGGAGGACGGCTTGGAACTCCGAAGCCGAGTCGTACGACGGGAGTGAACTCGAATCGGAGCCGGCGAGGTGAATATGTCGCAATGCGCTCGGTTCGGCGCCGTCATTTTCGGGGAAGACCAGCTTGGAGATCGGCAGCGAGGAGCTCCATCTTGCCTGTCGCAGGGCGTTGTGAGGCTGTTGATTCGCTGCACATGGACGGCTTCGAATGGGGTGAGTACAAATACGGTGTGCGGTTCGAAGGGTCCCCATCGATTGCGTGTTAACGAAGGCCGCTGGGGAATTAGTTAGAGTGTCGGTCGAGGAGAATGGTGGCTGAGATAGGTTCAACGAAAGCTGCCCGGAGCTTCAACAAAGTTTCGCGGAACGAGCCGGCTGGAAATATGGATTGAGACGGCGGTACCTTATCGATAACGTAAAATTAGGTTATCGGTGACGCACGAGCCACATTAAGATAGGCGCAGGGTTCGTGATCCTTCAAACTCGCATCGTTGCGGCACCGGTAACCCTTATCGATACATTCGGCAAGTAAAGCACCTCAGGCAAAGTAAGTAATGTAAGGTAGGCTCTTCGCTCGGCTCCCTGTGACTTCGCCACGCTTCCGTGGCTCCATGGCGTGGTACGATGTACGCGATAGAGCCTCCTCGTCATGTCTGTACCTTTGCTGCGATATGGCAGACGAGCAGCAGTCGCTCTCGTGGTCTGTACGGGACTGGTCAGCTCGTGTCTGCGCTCCATGTGCGTGCCATTCTGTCATCCAAGGCATGACACCGTAATTTCCTGTAGATGGCGAGACACTTGTTGATTTTCCATAACCCAATGCCCTAGCCATAAGTTCTCCTTTCCTTACGAAGCCCGAAGTTCACTGCTCGTCGGGCTTTAGCGCGTACGTTGGAAACAGCTGATCCACAATCGATTCCTTCCAAATGTGGTATCGTCACCACGCTCCTCATGATGATGACATTGAGATGCCTTGTCGAGCTGAGAAGACTTTCGTATGGAGCCCATAGTGTGCCGAGCGGACGCCGGCATACCGCCAAGTGGGGTTCCCGGATGCACCGAGTCGATCTGGCGCCGATGGTCTCAGGAGCACGGCGAACGACTCAGGCATTTGTTATTTGTCACTCACAACGGGACATCGAACAAGAAGGCCTTCAGGGCCCAATAGCGTCCAACATCGAAACCGAAGTTGACGTTGCAGTGCGTCTGTCAAGCTGCGAGGAAGAAGTCAGAGTGCCCGTCTCATCCGGGGGGTGACGCGAGCACACCCGGCTAAGCCTCTCTTTGTGTGCGAGCTGGGTGGGTGGAATATTTGCTGCACAGCATCTGAGCCACAGTAGTACATCACCATGGTTCGAGGCCGCGCAAGATATGAGAGACAACAGAACCCATCTCGATATGATGCCGTCAAATCTAGAGAATATAGGTGGGCAGTAGGTCCAATGTCAATATGCAGATCTCCCCTCAGGCGTTGCACTCTGTGTGTATTGCGCCAGACGCGCAACTCTCAGGGACTTGGTGGAGAATGGCGGAAGCGAGACGTTCAGCCTCGCCATGCATGGTGCTGCGGGACGGACAAAGACCCTGCGTCTGCCCCTCGGAAAAGACGAGCCACTCGACTCGAAAAACAGCGTCCGGCGTTTCGTCCCATGCTGTCGACAAGAGAATCCTCCGTGGTCCTAGCCAAAGGCTGGGCATTTCGTCGCGTCCGGCCGTCTCCTTTGGCGCATGAAAACTGCATCGGATGGATAGAAGTTCAGCAAAGGTTGAGCTGATGCAACAGATGAAGAGCGAACAGGAGGAAGTCATGTGCTGTTCATCCGACCAGAAGCAGAAGCCGTGTCCGGAGATCCAGGTTGACAATCCATGTCCTTACTTCGATAAACCATCCGTGCGGAACATGGCCAGCCTTGTTCGGACGCAGAACTCAGAAGATGCAAGCAGCCAGCGAGTGGCCGGACTTCGACCGACTGAATCGCGATGAATGATGTGGTTGGCCCGGTGCAAGAAGAGGAAAAAAGCCAGGGAAGGGGGCACGGCGGGGAGAGCATGCTAGATGACGTCGTGGCAAGGTGGAGGCTGGGACGAGGAAGGTCCCTGTGCTGACAGTCGGTGACTGGCGTGCGCGACGAATCACAGTGGCTCAGGAGAACCAAGACGCTAAGGGGTGGGTGATCCAGCTTCACACTACCTACAATGTACCTAGGTAGAAACCTTAGTAGTGTATTGCCCAACAGGGTGCCGGTTGAATATGGGGCTACCGCGTGCAACTGACTGTCAACTGTGCGTTACCTGTTTACTCTGGGTTTCCTCGGCGTTGTTAGCCCAGGTGTGTGCACCCAGTGCGTATAGCCTATCTAGATCATTTTTACTGTACATGGAGACCGGCAGTGGCTCGGTGGTGTCGTCATGGTCCACTCGATGCATGCGCTGTTCGCAGGTGGGCAGCAACCAACACCGGGCCCAATTCCATGAGCTTAGCTGCTGCTTCCTCCTCCCAAGCTGGCAAGCAGCCAAAGGTCGCAGGATCTATCCTTGGTCGGTCCTCAGTGCGAACCGGGGGGCTCCTGCTCTCCCCGCTAGTTTGGCTTCCTACCCTAGCACGCCTAGCACGCCTAGCACACGTAAACCTGAGCCTGGGTTGGCCTGCTTTGCATCATCTGATTGCTCGTCCGTCATCCAATTCTTTATTCATCCCTCTTCTTTCCTCCAGACTTGCCCTCATCTGCCAGCTTGGTCTTTAAGGATACATCCTAACCCTCCCACCAGCCTTGTTCCAATCTCGGCCCGCCTGTGAACCGCTCTACCCTACAGAACCAGCCAGCCGGTCAAACGAATCATCCAGATGACGGGGTGGCATTAGTACCCCGGCATCCCTACCGTCCCCTACCCTTCCTGTAGTTTTATCCTGGCTATTACTGCTGGGTTTAGGACAAGGGTCAGAAGCAAACAGAAAACAACCCCAGAAACAAAAACAAAAACCGAGGGACTTCCCGCCCCAGCCTGTCATAGCTCCCTCATCCATCTGAAACATATTTGCGAATCCGGTGAGTTTCCCCATTGCATATCGCAAACCCCACCGCCTGGCTGCTCTCGAGTGACGAGTGTAAAATTGCTCTTGTCTGCATACCCGTACGCCATTCACCACCTCGCATTCCTGCGCAAACCCCCCCCATCTGTCCAGAGATACAATCGCTGAGTACAAATCCCTACAGGTTTCCGCCGCACACCAATCCCCCAGCCATCGCAAAGAATCGCAAACCCAACCTTGGGAGACAAAACACCAAATCAAAATCGCAGCAATGACCAGACGTGAGTCTTCTCCCCTTGCCAATCCCTGCGCCGCAAAACGTAGCAAACCATACTCCAGTTGCAGACTGACACAGCATCATTCCAGACGCCCCGCTGGGCACCGCGGCCATCATTTTCCTCTCGGGTTCCATCGTTCTGCTGCTATTCGTCATCCTGTCTGCAATCCGCGACACAACGCCCCTGAACCACACCTGGTTCCTCGAGGCCGACACCACAGGCATCACCGGCGCCCGCAATGGACTGACGCGATGGAACTACTTTTACTACTGCAACGACCAGAACGCCGAGTGCTGGGGTGCCTGGCCCGCTCCGGCCTTTGGCTGGGCTTGGGGCCGTGATGCGGCCAACGTTCCCGCCGGCCTCTCCGGTAGCCACGGGGGCGGCACCACCAGCACCGAATTCTTTTACCTGTGGCGCTTCGGCTGGGTTATGTACCTGATTGCTCTCTTCTTTATGGCTCTGGCGTGGTTCGCCAGTTTCCTCGCCTGTTGCGGCCGCCTCGGGGCCGCTGTCGCCGGCTTGGTTTCCGCTTCGGCTCTGTTTTTCCTGACAATTGCCGCCGCCCTTATGACGTACGTCCCACCAACTATGCAGCTCTTACTTAGACCGTCCTGTTGTGAACATATTGACTGACACTTTTCCCATAGCGCAACATTCGTGAAGGCACGCAACGCGTTCCAAGCCGAGGGTCGTGAGGCCCACATCGGCACCTACGCCTTCGGCTTCACCTGGGGAGCCTGGGCCGCTCTTCTCATCGCGACCCTCTTGTTCTGCATCGGCATTCGTGGCGACAAGGCCAACTCTGGAGGCAGCCGTTTCAGCCGCAAGCGCAGCACTCGCAGCCGCCAGTCTTTCGACGTCAACAGCAGCCGCCGCGTCAAGGAAGACTACGCTTGAGTCGTGCGACATTTGAAAAGAAGAAGGAGCATCCCGGACTTACTCACAATATTCCCTACTTTGTGTTCTTGAAAGCAAGTTCAGCGATGTATAGGATGTTGTCTTAATGAAATGCCCAGCGTAAGTTGTAATTACGCCCTCTGTCTTTTATTCTGCATTTCGCCGGCGTTTATGAAGAGCCGCATACATCTTTGTGGTCTGCCCGAGGGGGTTTGGTGGGCCTGTCCATGATCCTGGAGTTCTGTGTCTACCAGTACCCGGCTCCGACATATGCCACTCTTTCAAGTCTACCTAAACTAATAGACTAATACCGTTTGGAATCTCTTGAAAACAGCTCTCATCACGAATTCTCCAATTGATGACGATTTGATTCTGTCGGTGCGCGGGAATCTTCTCGACTGACAGCTTCGATCATGTGTTTCCCATTGATGATTATTTCATTTATTGCCTTGGACAAATTCAGCGAATGGCAACGCTGTGTAGCTGTACCTCCTTATTGCTGGGACGTCACATAGAGTATCCTTTCTTTGCCAGAGCAGTGGATGTATCCTACAGGTTGGCAACAGAAATTCCCTTGTAGTTTACCTAGCTCGCTAATCTCATGGATGATGAACAATACACACACACACAAACACACATATATATTTATATGTGTCTGTCTTCCACCACAAAGTAATCAAGCCGAATGCTGTCAGCTGAAGAGGGGGGGCATTGTAAGCCACTTAACACATGCCACAAACGCACATATTGCCAGACTGCTTGTCGATTGCAATTACTCTTTTCAATTAAAGAGAAAATACCCGAAAGAGTACCTTGCCTCGACTCCAGCTTGGATCGTGTCCCATCCTTGCAACTACCCTACTCCTGGACATACCTCGTCGGACCACGAACAGACGAAATTTCCATCATTTTCAATCACAAGGTCTCTTGACATCTTCAGCTTCAGTAGCCTTTTTAATCTTCAATCTTCTTTCTTTCTGTCTCGTGTCATGCCGCCCAGCCCCATCTGTCGTATATGCTTCATTCGTCATGAACCTCCCACGTCCCATGATCCTGGATCCAAGTCATGACCAACAATCCGTGATTCAAGGAAAAGCGAGTGACAAAAAAATTGCCAAACGTAAAGGGAACGCCATCCGTGTCATATACCGGACGTCTCCAAAGGCCGCGGGGCCCAACAAAGAAGCAACGCAGCAAACCCCCCAACCATCAAAACAAACACTCCTTGCCAACCAGTAATATATGCTGATGATGCAACGTAGAAATACTTGGATTGAGGGTATGAGACAAACCAAAAAAGATGAAAAGTGCAAGGGGGCCGAACAAAAAGGCCAACGGAGGCCAGCTCGGTCAGCATGGGAATGTGTGAATATCATAAACCTCTCCCACCATCGACGTGGTCCTGGCCTCTTTCTCAACAACTCCTACTCCAGGATGCCACCAGTTCCGGCAAGAGGGCTCGCGGTCGGCGACTGCAACGGAGCAGCATGCAATGCCGGTCGGGCTGCCGGGGCGATGAGGCCCGCACGCTTCCGCTCCAACACCGACTTGACCCAGTTGGCAACCTCTTCATCCTCGGTGCCAGACGAGAGGGAGAGCTTGCCAACAGCATCTGCAACAGCTTCAGCCTCCTCTCCCTCTTCGGCCTCCTCGGTAATTGTCTCGATCTTAGAAAAGGGCGTCATCCAAGGGTGTTGAAGCAGCGCCGCATAGGTAGGACGATCCTTCGGAATCTTGTTTAGACACTTGCGAACGAAGTCGTGTGCAGTACTGGAGAATCCCTCTTCGGGCAGGCCTGGGGGCTCTCCCTCAACGATAGCCTATCATCAAATTAGCTCGTGTCTCTTGGTAGCGTTCGTCAGACCTACGCTCAGCTGGCTGAAGATTGTTGACGATACCTCTGGCGGATAGGGGTATCGTCCCAGGGCACATTCAATGACCGTCAAACCGAGACTCCAGATATCACTTTGTACGCTGTATGTGCCATCAGCACCGGCCGTCATACCTCCTCCGGAAATACGTTCAGGAGCCATGTAACTCTGGCAACCAATGTTGGTCTTGGCGATACTCGCAACAAGATTTCCGCTCACGCCGAAATCGCAAATCTTGACTTGGCCTCTAGTATTGGCCAGGATGTTGGTAGGTTTGACATCCCGGTGAATAATGTTGTGTTCATCCTTCAAGGACTTGAGTCCCATCACCGTAGAGTAGGTAATCTTTTGTAGTACACCTTCGGGAACACCACCGTCATACAGCTTGTCGATTGATCCACCATCCATATGCTCGATGCACATGTAGACCGCGCCTTCTTGGAAGAAGGCTCCGTAAAAGTCGATAATGTAGGGCGATATGCACTCGTGCAAAATGATGAGCTCCTTGAGAATGGTCGTGAACTTTGCTTCTTCCAGTTCTAATCGGATCTCCTTCATCGCCATCACCCTCCCTGTACCTTCGGTGGATGCTGATACTGGCGATGAATCAATCGATTGATCAGCATTGCGAATGGGTGACGGGTCGGACTGGGACGAGTTCAGGTTCGGGTTCTTGAAGCCGCCTAAACCAGACCCAAACCTCGGTACTCTAGGCTTTGTGTGCCTGACTTTGTAGACGGTGCCGTAGTTACCCTTGCCGAGTTCGTCCAAGACCTCCACTTCGTCCAGCGAGATGGTGAACGCAGTTCCGTTGGCAAAATTGACACCGTTCTTGGTGATGGTTGCAGCGCCGTCGAATGTGATCCAACCCTTCTCTGAATCAATATATTTTTTGAACTCGTCCATCTTGGATCCCGTCGTTCCGTTGGGCGCACCGCCATTACTGGCGGGGCCGTGAATATCGGATAACTTTGGCGCGGTCGGAGAGGCAGGCGAGGGACCACCGCCCATGTCTGAGAGTTTCATCATGGGTCCACGCCTGGCAGCAAGCGACGGCTTCGTTGGGATGACGGGGGCGGAGCGGGGCATACCGCCAGGAGACGGCCGAACCATGCCTCCAGGCAGCTTCAGCCCTCCAGGTATACCTCCAGGCAGTCCTGCGGGAGAGCCTTGTCGTGGGACTGGAGACTGCGGCGAGCTCGCCATGTTGTTGGAAGGAGGTTGTGACCCAGCGGGCTTGCCCATGCGCTGAGCGTGAAGTGCCCTTGCCCTTGCCATGACTTCGTTCATGGCACCACCGCCCATGCTCATCATGGAAGCAGTAGGAGGCGGTCGGCGTGCGTTGCTCAACATGCCCAATGGTGTCGAGGACGGGGTCATGTTTTGAGGATCGGAGACGGTACGAAGCGACGGTAGACGTTTGGGTACCTCTGAAGGGGGATCCGAGGGGCCTTCAAGCGGGGTGCTAGCCTCGGAAGAGTCGGCGGAACCGGGCGACGTAGGACTGCCAAGTCCGTCTCTATCGCCAACGTAGCCGTCGGGGGTGGCAGGCATGGAGTCTGGAGTATTTAGGTCCGTCATTGCGAGATGCGAACTGTTCCGCGCGGCGAACTGATGCTATTGACAGTCGAGGGGAGGGGGTGTGGGAGCGAGTCGGGTGCAGGCGATGCCTCGGACGGCCCTAGAGCATGAGCGGCAGGTGATGGGCCAGGGCGATAGAGTGTGTGAGGACAAAAGTCGGGCACACGGTAGATATCGAAATATCGTCAAGTCCGGCCGTACGCGGGGTGCTAGGGGGACAGAGGGCCGATCGCACAGAGGTAAGCGGTGACAGAAGATCGAGAACTCGAGGGCTGTAGCGAAATGCTGCCGCGGGGTCTAGATGCGGCGGTTTTGGTAGTGTGGCCTGCTGCGCAGTCGGGGTCGGGGTTGCGACCGGGGCGGTGGCAAGGGCAAACTCTAAGTCGGGAAATGGCACAGAATGCGCGGGCGGGCTAGGCCGGCCAGTCCGATTTTGTTGAGCTGTGACGGTCGTCTGATGGTCTACCGGCTTGTGAGTCCAATGTCCAAAGCCGCGCAAACGGGTAGAGGGAAGAGAAACGGACGGTGGAAGAGAGATAGCAAGAGATGGAGAGAAGGATGGTTGGAGAGAGAGAGGGGGAGAGAGAGGGAGATGGAATGATGATGGTGAAAGAGACAAGCAGAGAGTATGCGAGGGTGGAGGCGCGTTTAATGGGAGAGGTGAGGGAAGATTGAGGAATGGTGAGAAGAGGAGAATTGATAACGAGGTGAGGAAAGGTTATGGCAGGCAACGCAACGCAAGCAACGGCAGGTAATTATGACAGGTAGAGAGAGGCCGACAGACATCTTGTTCGTCTGTCTCTTTTGCTCTTGCTCAAGAACCCAAAAGAGGTTGGCGGCGGGGCATGAATTAGACGAGAGAAAATGGGTTCGAAGTCGCAACGCAATTTTGGTGCAAACGTCACAAATGCAGCCCAGCCAGGAAGTACCTTGGCTATCTGTCATTGAGTAGGGGTACATGGGACCATCCGCGACGACTTGCAGACGTTGGCCACCTCAGTCACCCAGTCCACTAAGTCAGGTGTGAGGTTGGGTGGAAAAGGCGGGCGAGAGCAGTGGTCAGAGGCCCAGAGCGTGTGTACGGGGTTCGGAGTACGGATACATGGTCGTGCCTGCGGCCTGCCAGGATTTGAGAACCGGGCAGACGATGGAGCAGACAGCAATGTTCCTGCTCCGTCTTTCTTGTACTTGTACCTTCTGTCCACAGTGGATGCACCATACGCTTGTACTCATCCAGCAAGGTTGACATCTGCCTCTGCTTCTGCTTCTGCCCCTGCCTCCAAGCAGTATCGACCAGAGTTACAAAAAGAGAAAGAGGAATTGAGGGCAAGAATGCACCACGTGACAGGCAGGTGTGGACTGGAATTGGACTGGGGCAGGGAAGTTGAGGAAACGGGGCTCACCAATCGATATCTAGTGAGATCTAGATTCAGAATCATGAAGGTAGGCTGCCAGAAGTCGTACTGTCTATCTCCCTCTGTGCGGGTGTTTGTATGGAAAAGGCCAAGATGAGCAAGTTCAGATGGTTAGGGGGGCGAACTTGCAGAGCATATATAGAATCGATCAATACATTGAGTCGTTGACAGATAGAGTTGCAACGTGCAGCAGGGCAGAAATGTTCGAAAGGTGTGTGGGATGTGTCAAGATGAATAAGACAAAGGCAAAAGGGCACTTTGGGCGCCAACGTCCAGGTTGTGGCTGTTGGCGTTGACTTCTGTTGCGGGAGGAGGGCGGAAGATCCAGGACGTGGTACAGGTGTGATACATCAATGATAATCACGCTCCTGGCAGTAGAGGCGGTACGGTACCTACGTTTGCCCACAGACGATGCCTGTATCTCAGCCGCATTCAAGTTATCGCAGAGTACATGCCCCGAGTGTCTCTTGCCTGCCTACCTTACCTCAAGGAACTTGGTCAAAAATGTACATTGGTTCATCTATCAAACTCATCAAAAAAGAGGCGGGAGACGGCTCGTCGTGTCATCCACATTCAGGTAGCAAGACCCGTCCCATGCTGTTCTTCTTTGGTGGGACCTGACGGCTGGCCGGCAGTCCAATGTTCGTCCGTCAACAACACTCAATTTAGGTGAAGGCCCAAAGGGAGAAGACCCCTGCCTTGGGTTCACGACTACAGACACGAGGCAAGGTCATGGAAGGGAGCTTGGGCAGATGCGCCGCAAAAAAGAAACAAAAACCACATATCAAGCCTTCCAAGTGTCTCCAGCCTCACAAAACTTCCGAGCCTTTGACTTTGCTAGTTTCCAAAACTCCCCAGTCCCAAGAATGAAGGAGAAGCGCCTGCGCTGCCCTGAGCCCTGGACAATATGCATATCCGCATATGCATCGCCTGTCCCTGGGAGAGCACCGCCACCTGCATCACCGCCCAGTCTAACCAACTTCCTCCCGGCTTCTTCCAGGACATCGTGCATCCTGTGGCAGCGGCCCACTCCAATCGTCTCCCACGGGTTGCCCACGCATCGTCCGTCAGATCTCAGCATTGTGACAGCTCGACCACACCAAACAGCGAGATGCCCTGCGTCGACGACAGCAGCCAGCAGCCACCAGGACACTTGTTTGGCTCGGCTGTCGCAAGGGGACGAGCATGGAACCACTCGAACCCCAAAGCAGGCTCTTCACTGATCATAGCAGGGACCATCAACAAGATTTTCCCGCACATCACCTCTCGACGCGCCTGCATGTGTGCTCCATGCATTATGCTCCATCTTCTGCTTGCTCCGGTGGCGGGAGAGAGCTAGCTACCTCACCTTGTAGGATACCTGCTAAGCTCGCCGTGATGTTTCTGAAAATAGCACATGCAACGGCCTGAGTGATGTAACTCGCAACTCGGCACGGAGCCGGTCTACAGACCCCTACCTCACTCAACCAGGAAATATTGGCCACCAAGAAGACGAAACCTACAATGTAGAGACGAGCAACGAACGACTAAACTGCTTCTGTCTTACACCGCAACAGTCGCATTTGTTTTTCTCTTGATCTGGCCCCCACGTGTACACATTCCTGCACAGGTCCGCATCGGACATGACTCCTGTCGTCCGGTGGAAGCTTGCCTGTAGGAGGAAAAGCAAACGATTGGAGAAGACGGCACCATCATGCGGTCGGAGCATCCGCCAGGAAGGACGACGACGGGCAGTCCAAGATGAAAGCTGCATATCCCCCCGTTGGCGCTAGTCTCTTAGGACCGCAAAGTACCGTGCCGAAGCAGCGGCCATTTGAATTTGCGCATGCCATCCTTGATCGGCTCGACCAATGATCGGGTTATTCACAGGGAAGCCTCGAAAAGGGCTTGAGACAAGCAGATAGGCAGGACTAGGCTCTGCTCAGGAAACCTGGAAGCTCTGTTGGAGAATGGAGATTGGAGAATGCTTGCCTTTGGCCAGTTGATAGTGAGGGGCCTGTCATCGCCAATATCAACCACACCCCGGTCACTCATCCTGCCCCCTCTTTCGGCGTCTCGCAATTCGCTAATTCGCCAACGGGGTCGTTGCTGAGGAGTGATGACGTTGATGGAGGAGGGAGCAATGCCAACGGCAGACAGAAAAAGCTTGTGGCTTGAAAGGACGAGAATAATTTCCCGTGGGAGACTCGCTACAATGACGCTACTGGGCTCTTAGCCCGTCCAGCGGTTTCCTTTTCTCTCGTTTTCCACTTTTTCCTCTTCTTTTTTTTTTTTTTTTAAAATTTTCGTGAGCAAGTGAGGTTCATCCCTCCACCGCAGTTACTCCTCGTCGAAGCACATGTCCATCGGGAATGGACAGGTCACAGAACCCATGGTTTGCAGGCCACTAACCCCGAAAAGTCAAGGAGTGTACGCGATACCATCAGATGATTTCCACAGAGCGAAAGAAAGTCGAAATGGCCTTTGCATCATCGCTATGCATTTGGTGATGGAGATTTCGTGGAAACTGCGGCGTGCCACAAGGACGGTTTCCCATTACCTTAATGGATGACGTTTTCTCCATGAAGACAGGGTACGTACTTTTCCTTTCATCAATAAAGCTCCATCGTCTTATCAGCACGTCTACGGACGATTACCTCCGCCTGACATCATCGCTTTTCAAAATTGCTCTCCGCTTCCTGTCCAATCGTATGTCACACGGAGCGTCACCCGCGTCTATGCGATTCGCTGCCTGACGTCTCCACGCACTGCAATCCCACGGTACATTGGTAGTCGAGTAAGGTAGAGAAGTCAGTCGGAGCATCACAGAACTAGGTATCACGACTTTGGCGGGCATGACCACGGAAATGCAAAATCCCAGCATGCAAAATTCCATACGGAGCACCCGATCTGCAAATCTGCAAATGTAGAACACGGTGAACAAAAATCCAGGCTCTGGGCATTTGCCTGATCCCATCCACAACCGCCACTCGCTACGGCCTACCCGCGATCACCGCCTCATAGCCCCCCGCCCTGGGGGAATATGCAGTTTCAAAGTCTAACGGTCGGAAATAATTCAAGGGTCCTCTGGCAGGTTCTCTGGCTCTCTGGCTTTTGATGCCCAAAGATCTGACTTTCATGCTACGCAGCCCACATGGGACGCCGCGCACCCCGGACCAATCCCCATTGCGCAGCCCGCCGGAGCCCTCGCCGGTGGTCGTCAAGTGTGGCAAATGCTGTCAAAACAGAGTATGTCTGTGGAAGAGGTGGTTCAGCTCGTCAGGGAAGGCCCTGCGCAGCCAAGGAGAAGCGCAAAGTCAATGGCAGGAAGCATCCGATACGTTCAATTGCCCGTCCATATCCGTACAATACGTGCCTTCCGATACCAATTCCCTTGTTCCTGCTGACTGATTCGCAATTTTTTTCCTGATTTCGTCCAAGGTCCTTGTCGAGTTGTCGGTCTCTAATTCGGGGACGCAACAATCGCAAAACGACGAACCTCTGTCGTCATCAGCCACATGGTTCGCCACCTAGACCTGCCCATCCGTCCTGTGCCACAAGATCGTCCTCGATTCTCCACATCTGTCATCTGTTTCACCTAGGGTCCCGTCCAGTGTGACGTTTTCCCCCCCTCCCCCCACGCCTCTTGTCGATCCCACTTGTAGCGTCAGCTCTCATGACAAGCTGCAACATCTCGATGTTCAAACAAAACCGCAAAGTGGCACATCTCGGTGCATGGCGGGATGCTAATTGATATCATGCACCTGAAATTGCGCAGCTCCGAAGTTGGTCATTCTTAATCCGTTCCTCTTGGATACGGGGATGCCTAGTCCAAGGTCTGGTGATGGATGTAATAGACGCACATCTCGTTCATCTTGTGAATTTCCAGAATAGACAAATTTCGATTACGTCAAGGTCACATGTCAGCACGTGATGAGATATCAAAGCCACAACTACGAGTATGCAAGTACAGTATCTCCTCGATGTTAGTAGATTCATTCATTTGCAGTAATGGTGGCATTATTTACGAAGATTTTCATACATATTATATTTGAATCGTGAACTTTGGTCTGGGTTTTCTAAAAAATGAAAGCTCCTGACAGGGGTTCTTAAAGCATGAAGAATCAAGAGACGAATCTCAAGATTTCAAATGTTGTCTAGCATAAACAGCCACCACTACGCAAATCACAGTAACGTCACCTTCGAACACAGGGTTTATGTACAGTTATAGAGAGTGTCCTCTTTGACCGATCTATGTCATGCTCAAGCAATCGGAAATGGATGTCTGGATTTCATAAGAGAAATTCTGTTTATCGAGATTGTCAACGACCAAGGCAGTCACCACATTCGAGTGCTTCACGTCAAGTTTCCCTCTTGCATTGCTTGATTCGCCGCTACGTCCAACCAAGATAATGGTGCTTTTCTATAACGCTCCGGTGAGGCATCTGACTTGGGCGGAGTGTCTCTATGGTATTGGAGTCATTGCCTGTCCCCCTTTCGATGAATCCAGGACACCAACCAAACTTAGTCTATGACACGTCCGATGCAACACTTCCCCGTATCCATGTGTAGAACGTCGGCATCAAGTCGTTAATCCCTGATTCAACGACCGCCATGGGGCTGTGAAGGTGATCTCCCAATTTTGCATGAGGCTGAGCTGGTGGAGGGCCGTTGGCATACGTGACCGGATTCGGAAGAGGGCATCTTTCACGCCTTTCATTGCCTGTATTCATGTCAACAGGTACTACTTTACGTGTCTCCAAACCAAACAGATGGGGATCCAGGAGATGCAGAGCAGCACTAGAACAGCAGGGAGGGAACTGGAAGGACAAGAGGGAATCACAATGGCGAGATCCGCTGATCGATGGGAATAGGCCCTTGGTTCTCGTTATTAAAGAGATAGAGTATATAAGTGGAGGAGGTCGTCGCAATCTCGAGGGTTTCTCTTCATCTCTTCATCTAAATATTCGTGTTAGTATCTCAAAGCTGCGATAACATCGAGTGGGCAAGACTGACCTTCGTACAGGAGTGGTGAAGCGCTTGTCTCTCAGCTCGACCTGCTCTTCCCCTTCCACCGACATTGCAAATCTTAACGAGACGAGCCCGGCTTCTTCATGAGGACGAAGCCCTCGTCGACAACTTTGTCATTCTTGGTCGGGGGGTCTTCATAGTGGGGATCCCAGCAATCGTCATACTCATCATCGTCCGCGGTTTCGAGGGAGCTCGCGTGCTGAGGGCGAGGCTTAAGAACGCGAGAAGGCTTCTCGTGGTGCTGCGAGACGGCAGTTCCGGCAACTTTGCCAGCGGGGTCAGCGATCTTGCTGCCCTTGGCCTTGGTGTTGGCCGGCTGCAAACCCTTCTCCTTCAACTGCTCCTTCTTGACATGCGGGTCAGCGGCGTTCTTCATTTCCGGCTTGCTGTCAGTCATCTTGACGAGTGTGGAATGGCAGATGGCTTGGTTGAGCTTCTATAGCGAGTGTTGTTATGTTTCCTACGGACGAGTTTTGTTTCTTCGATGGTTCTCGCCGAGATGAGAAGGTGACAAAGTTCGAGATTGGGAGGTCAACCCCATTATCGTAGGCCTCAGGACGCCCTCGTGGGTGCTGTTCAGGGGTTTGGCAGACCACAACATTGTCAGTGAGTCCTCGCCCGCGAAGAGACACATGGGGCCTTGACAACAAAAGCACTGGCTCTGATGGAAGCAATCCCTTCATCTTTTGGAACGACCTGCCCCATGTTGTTATACCTACCTCAAGACATCATTCACTTATGTGCTCGGTTTTGCTGAACATTGACTTGAAGGTTCTTTGACAACTTGAAGCTTTTGGCCTCGCTCACGAAGAAATGAGGAGCGCAAAGGCAACTGAAAGAAGCGATTTCCTTGTTGTGCTCCGAACGACAAACACTTGTTATCTGCCTCAGAAGGAGGTTAAGACTTGACACAGACCTAGTATCGAGTGCTCAACTAAAGAGAGGATTTTGCTCGGGGACAATTACGTATCGATACGGCGGTGCAGCAAGGCTATCTGCTGCCGGAGCGCACACAATTGCCTTCAGGGTTCTGAGAGGATCGAAACTCCTGTCGAGAATGGAACATTTCGATGCTCCAAATTTCATCACAGAAGGATCCTAGACTACTGCAACGGGTAATGAAACTAGCTGAGGTATCGGAATATTGCGTATGGTTAGAAGGAACGGGTATGTGACACATGTCTTGGCGATCTGATAACGACGTCGTCCCTAGTGGAACAGCCCAGTTGTCTCTGCATAGCCTCGCGTAATGCTGCTTGCGTGAGAAGGTGATTTGGCACAGTAAAAACTCTTCTTCTGGCACCAGATATCTGTTTTGTCCTACTTCTGATACGACTGTACGTTGAACCGAGAGCCAAGATAGCTGTAGTCAGAAGGCGGTAGGCATCTACCCTGATGGAGCATCTGTGCGTATGTTCAGCAAAGCTCAAAGCGACCGTTTCCATCATGGGCAAAGTTGATCAGAAACGGCGGGGTAATGGGGATTGCAACAGCCTCACTTCGGATGTGCATGCAACTTGGCGAAGGAGGTGGGCAAATGCAGCCGAGAGTTCACTCCCGGAAGTGAATGCGGACCGCGGCCACGAAGCTTAAGTTGCCAGCAAGACCCTTGAACTTTTGGGCTACAATGCAGCTTGGCGGCGGTATCGGAGTTTAATATTGACAGCATAGCCAGGGAATCGGAAGAGCCAACACAGAGACGAGACGGCGAAGCAGGTAAGTTATTAAGCTCTAACTGTGGTGTCTGGGCAGCAGTGTTGCTGATATCCTCTTAAACCCCGAAGTTTACGGAAGAGGAACTGGCAAGAGAATCGTCTGTTGGGAATCAAAAATTGGGTCTCGTCGTCTGCTGAGTGGTTGGCTGAAAGAGGTGACATTTCCGAAACGAACGTGTGCTTCTCAACCGCTGCAACCTGACGTACAGCATGCGTACCTTGCGGGACTCGGGAGGAGACGGCCTAATGTGCCTCTGTGCGCGTGTGTCTCTTGGAGAAGGATCGTCAAGTGTGGCATCGCACCTCGAATGGATAATCCAAACGACGTATCAGCATCCGTACTCTGGACATTTGACAGAGCACGGAGGTGAGAGCAGTTTGTATTATGCTCTGCCGCCGCAGGTAGGCGGTACAAGGTCGTGTGCCGATGTGTAACATTATCAGACAACGGATGAGTCAAGAAAGATGGGGGCGGAAAACCGGAAACGGCCAACGGCACGGGATAGGGCGAAGCAAGGGACGGGAGCGAGAAACGGTGGTGGGTGCGTGGATAAATTAACTGACGAATTGCGTCGCAGTCGGGTGGGAGTCGTGAGGTCGCAGGTAGGCCAAAGACGAGGGGCCACGTTGGGTCCAGGCATGTCATGTCAACCGGAGCTGGCGACGTCAGGACAATTTCGATTTCGATTCGACGCTATTGCCAAGACGGTGTAACACACTGCGCCTGTTGTGCCAAGAGCCGGTCTGCCTCAAGGCGCTTGCTTCTGGGCGTACATAAGTTGACGGCGTGCTCGTTAGGTTGTTCTGTGACAGTCCTTTTTTGGTGTTTTGCCACCAACACACAACACAGCGGTTGCCTCTTTGGAGAATCTTATTCCGTACTGAGTGTCTGGAACAACTGGAGGAAGCCAACTTCATGGATAAGGTGGTGGAAAATGGCAGTGTACAAATGGAAGGGAGGGAGGGAGGGAAGGAGGGACGCGCAAACGGAGCAGGAATAGCCGGGGTGCCTTGCATGCAGAGTTTTGCGGGTTGGGAGACCCAGCATGAAGCAACAGGCTGATGCAGCTCAGTTTCGGCATGAGTTGCTCAGAGTCGCTGGCTGGCTAGGTACCCAGGTAGAAGGAGCTGAGGCCAGCGTCATCGTGCCCGCTTCCGCGTATCTGATTGGGCGCCAAGACTTTCTTAGCGGGAGGAGTCCGCTGCCTTCCCTAGTGCCTTACGCGGTGGGTGGCTGCCAGGTTGCCGATGTTTGTGTGTGTGTGTGTGTGTGTTGCACTGTCACATTCCCTGCTGGGGGGAGGTGTCAAGGTCGCGCCACTGCACCATCTGCGTAACTGTGAGGTGCTACCAAGAACAGTATCCATAACAGGCACTTGAACGGACGGGACGTGACGGAACCTGAACTGTTCCCAAACAGTGAGCTGCCGCGCTGAAGTCGCACACTTCGAGCCGCCCTCATCCCTGGAGACCACAGCCCAGTGCGCCGCGCCGCCGCCAACGCCATTTTGCGCCGTGATTAGCTCGCCCAACTACGCCTCTTTCTTCCTTTATCAATCGACCTAACTACCTTCCCTTACTTACCCAGCTGGGCCACCTCATATCATCGTGCCTTCCCTTCTGTGGCTGGAAACTCCCCGTCCTTCTGACTTCGCCTCTATCTTTATCCTGCCTTTCCCTCTTCTACCCTTTCTCTTTCACACCTCAACTGGCAACTTGCCTTCCCACGATCCTCATCGACGACCAGCGCGACCGCACTAATAATACCTTGGTACTTCCTCATGTCTCCCGCCGCCAGATAATGAGAGCTTGGTCGCAAACCTCTGGAAAAGGCCGAACTCTACTGTGGAGGCCCGATACATACCACCGATAATTCCGACATCCAACGAGAACCCCGATCACCGACTTGAGCCTCAATCCTTACTCTCCATTCCGATCCGTCCCATCGCCGACTATCCGAAACATTCACATCGTGCTGCTTGGGCCCGATTACAAGGTCAACGCGCCGCGCCAAGCCTCTTAAGAACCTTCCATCTGCTTTGGCCTCCCTGGACCTCCGTCCATAAGCCCTTTCCACCTCCGCCGTATCCTTCGTCCAACGTCGCAGTCTCCGTTTTTGCGCTCTCTCCAATATCCAGGGCCCAGAATGGAACAACAATACTTGACGTCGCCGACGTCGTTTCGACTGGCAGATATGGCTCAGAACGTATACGAAATGCCCCTCATGGCTATGAAGAAACCACACGACTCCCACCCATCCATGGGCAACTTGGTTCTCCTCGTCTTCGAGGCTGTCCTCGAGGTTGTTTGCGTGAGCTTGCCGGGCTATATCATTGCTCGTCTCGGCCACTTTGACGCCGAAAAGCAAAAGTTCTTGGCCAACCTCAATGTCATGCTGTTCACGCCATGCCTCAGTATGTTCATAGTTCCGTGGTATGGACGATCTCTGTAATCTTGCTAACAGTACCCCCAAGTTTTCACTAAATTGGCTTCGCAACTAAATGCCGACAAACTCCTCGACTTAGCTGTAATCCCTATCATTTTCATCATTCAGACTCTTGTTTCATGGCTTGTCGCTACCGGTGTCGCCCGCGGCTTCGGTTTTAACCGCCGCGCTACTAATTTTGTCACGGCGATGGGAGTCTTCGGAAACTCAAACTCCTTACCAATCTCCATGATCTTGTCTCTCTCGCAAACTATCAAGGGGCTACACTGGGACAAGATCCCTGGAGACAATGATGACGAAGTTGGCGCTCGTGGCATTCTCTACCTCTTGATCTTCCAGCAGCTTGGTCAGTTGGTGCGCTGGAGCTGGGGTTACCACGTGTTGCTCGCTCCCAAGGACAAGTATCCCGAGTACCAGGACGAGCGCATCGAGGAGGGACAATTCGCGGGAGAACGCGAGACCGCCCCTTTGCTGAACGAGTACGACGATGGCACGGCTACTTCCCGCAGTCACTCCAGTGATGACCTGTCCAACTACGAGCCGGCTGGTCGCACCCCTGTTGCCAGCAGATCCAGAGCCTCCCCTGCCGATACCGAAGATGAGGACGACGAGTACCTTCCCAAGAAGCCGATGAAGACCAATGGTCTCGGGCCCCTTAATGGCAACCATCCCGTTTTTGACGGAAGTGGCGACGAGATATCGTCCTTTCCCCGCATTCGTAACACGGATGAACCCGACGTCCCTGAGGGAGTTAAGGGCTACCCTACCCGCATTAAGAACGCTTACATCAACACCGTTACCTCTGTCAAGCAGTCGATATTAAACTTCTCTACGAGAATTTACAACAGTCTACCGTCTCCCTTGAAGACGATTCTCTCGGCCGTGAGCTGCTTCGCCGTCAAGTTTTACAACTTTCTGTGGGAATTCATGAACCCACCTCTATGGGCCATGCTCAGCGCAGTTGTTGTTGCGTCTGTCCCGGCTCTGCAGAAGATCTTCTTCGAGGAAGGATCATTCATCAAGAACAGTTTCACAGATGCTGTTCAATCTAGCGGTGGCGTTGCTGTGCCCTTGATCCTGGTCGTTCTTGGTGCCAACCTAGCTCGTAATACCCAGAAGAGCGAGAAGATGCGAGATCCCGAGGAGGATCAGATCGGAACAAAGCTCCTCGTCGCATCCTTGGTGTGCCGCATGCTCCTACCGACTCTGATTATGACTCCTATCCTGGCCGTCTTCGCCAAATATGTGCCAGTCAGCATTCTAGATGACCCAATCTTTGTCATCGTCTGCTTCTTGTTGACCGGTGCCCCGAGCGCCCTCCAACTAGCTCAAATTTGCCAGATCAACGAGGTCTACGAGAGTGTCATGTCGAGAATTCTCTTCCAGAGCTACGTCATCTGGTATGTAACCGAACTTGTTTTGGACTTCTTCCGGTGCATATGCTAATAATCAGTGTAGGATTCTTCCATCAACCTTGGTGCTCGTCATGTGCGCCTTGGAGGTTGTGGAATGGGCTGCATAAGCTTTCGATTGCTCTCCTTTTTGTAGAAGGCCCACGGTATTGGGCGACATAATAGTGCCGTTGATTTCCATGAGAAATGGTTTAGGCGTTCAGGTATCCTCAAGACACATGAAGTGACTCGGGGCAAAAGCAAACGTGAATTGGCCCTTTGCCATGTATCTTTTACAGCACCAGCGGATTGGGACGAAGTGGATTTCAGCATAATACGAGTCGAAGTCACCAGGCCCTCGAGGTGATTCCTTTGCGTTATCGATGCTTAGCAAAGCTACAGCGGATGTATATTGTAGTAACAGAAACCTGTATATTAATGTTCATGGATCATTCAATAATCATACGGCGGGCGCTGCTCTGTCTGTGATGTTTCAATGTCGATTCTATCTTAGATGAATTACTCTTATATCACCTGCTCACTCTTGACGTACGATACTGCGCAAGACGGATAATAGTGGCCGCAGGATATTACCACAAGAGGACGACGGAATCATCAATTCAAAGGATGCAATGACAATGTCATGGTACATAAATTACAGCAGGGACGTGATAGATTTACTTTCATATCAACATAACGTGCCTTGGACGAACAAATGCGCGTCGCTGCAAGTTGACCGAACCCCACCGAGAGACAAGGGTGCCAGCCGGCTCTATGCGGACCCATTTATACTCACGTGACCACACGTCAGTTGTGTCACGGCAGGAAAGAGGGTCGCGGTTTGCGACGCCTTCTGACTTTGTCAACTTGAAAACCAAAACATTGCCACCTAACAAGCAATCATGGCCTCCCGATCGAGATCGCTCTCTCGCGACCACTATCGCGATCGTTCCCGATCGTTGACGCCGCTGTCAGACCGGTCTCGCTCACCAGTCCGTCGCCATACGTACGATTCGCGATCGCCGTCACGTTCCAGGTCTCCCACACCGCGACGAAATGGCAGACAGAGGAGCGAAAGCCGCAGCCGGAGCCGTGGAAGGAGCGCCAGTCCTGCCATCAGAAGCACCAAGGTGAGATTATTTTCTTGCTCTTGTAATACTCGCGTCTTGAAAGTTCATTCGGTTGACTGAGCATCTAACTAGGTTGTCGTCGAACGTTTGACCAAGAATATCAATGAAGCCCATTTGGAGGAGATCTTTGGCCAATTTGGACACATCAAGGATCTTGATCTGCCCATTAACAGAACTCGTCAGTACCTATGCTCATAGGGTCGGCCTGCATGGCCCCCAACTGGAACCCTGTTACAAGAGGCTGACCGTCCTTCTTTTTCAGACGGCACTAACCGTGGCACTGCTTACATCCTTTACGATACGGAGGCCGATGCTGAGGACGCCATCGCCCATATGCATGAGGCACAGCTTGATGGCGCGGTAATCAACGTCTCAATTGTCCTCCCTCGGCGCAAGATGTCCCCAGCACCTCCTGCGGCTCGACGTGGCGGAGGCTCCGATGCTAGAG
>NW_019173088.1:0-123476 GCF_001831195.1 Colletotrichum orchidophilum
GGGGGGGGGAGGGATTTCGAGCACTCGCCAGCGTTTTTTGTGAGTTGTGTATTCATTTGGTGGTGAGCTTGGCAGTTTCTTTCCCAAATCCAATAAATAATCTCAGGCTTTAACCGGCTGAGCATTGGTAGGTAAGGGCTACGGATAGCTGCTTCTTAGCGGCTGCCTCAAGCTTGCCTTCATTCTCAGAGGTCGTGTTTGCAATACTCGAGATGATCATCGTAAACTCAAGAAACCTCCTTGCCTCGTAAACTTAGGGATGGCAACTCGGCAGGGGAAAGGTTTCTTGAGGGCGGGGCAAAACATCGTTTCTCACAGGAAGAACCAGTCTGGGAGCTCGCTTAAACACGCCGCTATACGAGAAATGGCATGATCTTGCCTTCGTTGTTCAGGGAGTTGGCTGGGCAGCGGTAGGTGAAAAGACGGTGTCGCGTGTCTGGTGAACCTTCTTGGCTGATTTGGTCCGCGCCATCTCTTTAGTCTGCTTGTCTGTGCAGTCTGGGTGCCTATTGTTGTTGACATCGAAACCACAGAAACGCCTGACGGGAGCCGTTGAATACAAACCCAGACGAATCCGTCCTACATACCACTGGTACTCTTGGTTTGATCAACGCAGGCTCTTTTCCATCCATGGGGAGTCCAAGAATCTGTCCGTCGCAATGGCTGGGCGGCCGAAGATAAGCTGCCCAACGAGGGAGCAGCTCGTGATATCGCGAGAACCCGGCTTGTGGCCTCTGAATATCGGGGTAAATGAAGCCATATGACTTTCCTCCATTTCTAAACGTCTAGATCTGTTAAGTTGATTGTTATAGATCTTGCAGCAGCCGCCGCGTCCCAGAAGTCATTATGAAGTGAAAAGCCAATGTCCTCCTCGTATGCTACGCGCTGCGACAGAGCATGCCTGCATCCTGGCCAAGCGCAATCCGCCTCTTTTGAATGCGCCTCTATAAAGTACCCAGTATTGAAGGCGGGTAAAGATGAGATCCCTTCAGAAAGCTGGGAAATCCACAGCGACATCGGCCAATCGCTGGCGCTTACAACTGTGCGGCGCAGCAGCAGCAGAACAGATCCTCAGTGTAACCGTCATCTAACTCCACATATTGATCAGCGGCGGCTTGCATCTCGCCAGGTTGGGTGACCAAAAACTCAAGTTGGTGGACGTAAATACAAAACAATCAGCCAATTGTAAAAGTCCAGAGCGCCCGAGCCCGCTGCAATAAGCAACAAGCGTGACGGACGATTGATTCGGATGGATGAGCCAGCCCCCCAGTCGGATCTTTCTTTTCGGGGCCGATATCGTTGTCAGAGCTTGGAACTCAGACAACATCAATTAGACAGGCTGATGGCGACGAGTTGCCAGCGCATGGATCAGACCCCACCGACAGCAGGAGCAAGCAAGGGAACCAGGTTGTTGCGGGGTTGATGGCGCCCGCTGCTCGCAAAGAGTGGCCCTTGGTCTGTTGATCAGAAGAGACGCAGTTGCAAGATCTTTCGAGGCCGACTTAACCCTTGCGAGTGTTGGCGCTGTCAGAGTCCCCAAGTTCATCCGAAACATGACAAGATCGACGTTGACGAGCCTCGTCAGCGAAGATCTCACCAGACCTGGTCAATGTGGAAGCCCGTGCGAGAGATTCTGGCTGTCAATGGTATCGACCTGTCTGTATTATAGCCTGTAGGCATTCGAAGAAACAAGGGCTGTAGGGGAATCGCAGCCACTGGTACTTAGCGTTGAGCTTGTTTACTTTGGTCGAAGGAACCCTGGGGATTGTTTCGCGACCTAGCCCACACATCCTTTCTTTAGTTGTCGGAACGGTTATTGCGCACTTTGTGTCTCATGTCATTCAAGGTGGAAACTCGGGCGCAAAAGCATACCCAGGCCCTGGTGGTTGTCGGCTTTGTAAATTGGTTGTGAGAGTCCAAATACGGAAGTCCATGCTATCTGTCTTTGGGCAACAGGAAAGCATCTTGAAACAGCTTTGCGCGCGCTAGAATGGAACGGCTTGGGTGGCCCGGTACTGAGGTCCACGTATCGACGCCACGCTCGAACATTGAGGGCTGATGCTTCACAATAGCTCTAGCGTCGCTTGGAAAGGGACGAGGACACGCCTCGGGGAGCCACGTCGCCGCGATAATGATGTCATTTCCTTTTGATTTGTTTCCAGCAAGGAATCGAGAGTCCAAGATTGACAATCGGCAGCTTGTCATAAATGTTTGGGCAGGAATTACTCCATTCTACTGGAAGGCCGGTCGGTATGGCTGACGGCACTCTAGGAACCGACTGGTCTCGGTTGCTACATCTCTCAGCTCTCTTCCAAACGAGGATCACTTCCCTTTGTGGAGGAGTATTATCCTTCTTTTGGTGTGTGAGTATGACATATTAATCGGCATTTGCCGATGCTATCGTCGCTGTCGCTGACCTGGTCGTCCAACGCCCAACCGTCAGGTCTTATGTGTCTTCATTGAATCGTGGACCGTATTAATCTTTCAGCCACGAGTGGGGCATTCTCCCCAACTGCACCGTTCGGACGATGCTGACCCAACTACGGTACCTAAGGGCCAATGAAAGCTCGGATGCCGACAGCGCCATAGGGTTGCAAAGGACGGTGAATGGCAACCAGCTTCCATAAGGACAGGGATGCCATCATATAAGATTTTCCTGCTTGTCTCGCTTCTCGGGAGATATCCGCGGAGCAATGGCATAAGACACTATCGAAGACGATCGTCGCCAAATACAGATGCCGGACCGCTATCATCTTCAGCCTCACTTATCCCAATTCTCCGATGTCTTTCCAGTGTGAGAAAAGTTACAGCTTGGTTGATCGAGAAAGTAGAGAAGCGAGCTGGATCGCATGTTTTCGCTTGCTCTAACCTGCGCCTCTTCTTCGATAGCTTTGACTCTCAACTCTATTTGGCTAGATGCCCGTCCGGTTCAAGTATGGGATGCCGGGGAGGCCAACTACCAGATTCGTAGCTTGCGCAATGGGAAATGCGTTCCGTGCTTTGTGCTGTTGGGTGCCATTGATAGACTGAACTGGGCATTCCCAGTACTGGGGTATGGCGACAGCATGCTGGCTGAACGATCGACGCAATCGGCCGCCCGTTGGCGAGCTATTGCCGTTCTGGGTTTCAATGGCTGCTGTGACAAGTTGACGTCTCACAGCGGCTGCAGAAGCGGCTTTCAAAGACCAGGGAAAGTGCGATGAGGAATCAACGCTGTCGAGGTCTCAGGAACGATTGCTCTCTTCGCACTCGTCCATTCGTCTTAGACACTGGTTTCTCAACTGGCGATTGAGCTTTGATCTGACAGATTAACGTCAAGCAGCTTGATGAGGGCAGTGTGTCTCACTGCCTCGAACCAAGGTGGAGCTATCGTCCTGTCTGGAGAGGTGAAGAGATATCTCGGCACATTGGCATCGTCGATCCGGCATCCGAATGTGGGCCTTGATGTGCTGTGGCCTGGGTGTGGGCGTTACTGCAACAACCTTGGCACCGAACCGGCTGCTTCAGTTGGTCATCAGTATTAAAGACTACAGGCGTCCAATGAGTGGTGGAATACGTCGGTCAGCGACCCAAGATTCCCAACGGAGGTCCGAGAAAAGACGGGGGCCTCGAGATTGTGCATTAGGTTGAAGAGGATGCGTAAGTAGCCATTTGGCTGGTTTGACGCAGCATGAGATCCTTGACAGCTGCAAAAATGTACAAGGCGGAAGAGGTTGCAGCTACGTAGATGGCACGCAATCCTCGACAGAGGCGTTGACGAGTAGTAAGGTACTTGGCAGGTGAAGCGGCCGTGAGTTGGCTCAGTGTGTCTGGGTGCCGGCCTAGGCAGAAGCTGAGGGAGGCGGAATGCCGTGCGGTGCAATGCAAGGCAGGGTCAAGCTGATGCTCGTGCTGACGATGGAGGAGGCAATGCTAGCGATGGTGAAGCCGTTGGCGTTGCCAATGGATGGCACTGATGGTGATGGTGGTTCCGGGAGGCGATGGGGAGCGTGTGGTTGCAGGTCGCACGGGTACAGGAAGGTGCAGTTCCTGGGACGACGGCAGCTATTTGTGTTTCGAAACATGGGATTCTAGAAACTGGGGAGAAGGACCACAGACGATGTTGGGCCAGCATTGACGGGAGCCAAAGGATGCCGAGTCGATCGAGTGTAAGTTGATTTACGATGTCAGGTGGTAGTGCCGTCGTGTCGGGGCATGGTCCGGGTGTGACGGGGGAGAAGAAAAGGCAACCTTGGTCCCAAGGGCAAGGGCAAGGGACGTGGTAGGAGCCAAAGGAGCGCAAGTATCCGTAGAGGCCCTGCGCGAGCGCACCCTACCGGAATCGACCAGGAAGGACGGGAGAGAGGCATGTTAGCGACAGAAGGGTGAGCGAGCGCGATGCGTGATGGGGCAGGACACAAGACACACACAGGACACAGGACACAGGACACGGAACGTGCCTACTACGGTACTTGTCTGCCTGCCCTGAGCTGTGAAAAGTGGGACATGTCCCCCCCAGGACGACGGGACTTCCATTGAATGAGGGGACGGAAAGCACAGCCGTCGTGGTGTTCCCTGCCGTTCCTGCCGTCCCCATCGCCCCGCCTCCTTCCTTGTGCTCCGTCTGCGCTTCCGTGCCGTGCCAAGTGGGGTCTCGGCCATTTTCTCTTTCATTCCCAACCTGGAAGGCACCCTCACTAAGGTACCTACCTACCTTACCTCGACTGTACACGATGTTGCCTCGAGAGACTATACTTTTTCTCACCCCTCTCTCAGGCATCTCGACATGTGCTCAAGGCATCAGCTCTGTGCTGTGCATGTCCTGAGATCAGCTAGAAAGAACACCATGCATGCCCTGGATCCAAATTCATGCTAACGCCAGAGCGATCCATACTGGGATGCTCCGCTTCCTTGCTTCCTCTGCTTCCGACTTGGCCACACAATCAATCCATCTCTAAGCTTCGGATTCTGACTCGACTTGCGTGGTGGCCTGGATACCAATGCCACTTTGACCACCACGGAACAAGACTGGAAATCGGCACACTCATCTCAAAACTTCTACCACACCGAGTCTAGAAGCGGCTACAGGACATCTCGGGCCCTCCAACCCGTATCTTATCCTTTCCGCGGATAAGGTAAGGCAAGGTAGGTACTCTGAGCTCTGTGCGGGGTCCCGGGCCACTGGCCAGCAGTTTGACTGATGCAGTACGCTGCGAGAGTTTCGGCAGGCGGTAACGAGTCGTTCGCCTCCTCCTGTTCGTCTCAGGAACTGCGGGAATTGCGTGTTCCCGTCATCATCGTGGTTAGACGCTGGACTCTGCGGCGCCCTGGCGGCGGCCTCTGCTCGGCGACACTTCAGCCACCTTGGTTGACAGGAGGGGACAGTAATCAATGCTGTCGAGCACACAGCAGTTCTGAACAACTGCTTCATCCGAATCATCTCGGGTTCGAGGAAGCGGGATGGCGCCATGAAAAGCTGCCCACAGGTCCAGGGTGGTCAAACTTAGGAACATAGTCTCAAAGAGGAAAACGTAACGGAAAACCACAACGCGCCTTGGCTTGAGTGGCTTCGGATCACAACGGCCACAGTTATCATGATTAAGACGAGGTTAGGGGGGCAACTGCAAGATGGATGACGAGCACACTTCAATATTCAACCAAACTCTTTTTGCAAGATGCTCATAGGATACGAAGAAATCTGAATCACGATAACGGGCCGTAAAATTGGCACTTCGCCAAGCGAGGACGCCACTTGGTGGGTGAGCTCCCCATCTCTCATCATATCTGCTTTCCGAAGCTTGATGTCTTTGCTTTATCTTGGCCAATGTTCCTCTACTTTGCGGCCAACACGAATGGACTGTTGCTAGCCAACCCTGTGATGTCTCTCCATGGAGCTCGTATTGGTCCAGAGGTAGGTACGTACATTTCCTTGCCAGCAACGGAAGGAAGCAGTCTATGCACACAAATAGTGCTTCTTGTCTAACAATTTATGCCTGGGACATGTGTTGGTGACAAGTTGTCATGGTTTTGGATCTGAATCCAAATCTGAATCGGGAGCGAGACAAAGGAAACAAACGCTTTGTTCGCAACCGTAGCTTTGCAGGAGTCAGTTCTACTTTATTTTACCTGTCACAGAGACGGAAAAGGAGTGGAAATATAATTTGGCCGTTGTTCTGTGGTCTAATTCGCACCCAAGGGGGCTACGTGCACCTCGGATACATGCGCATCAACGCCAACCTGGGAGTATGCATGTACGTTGCTTACATTGGGCACTTGCGGATGCTTAGGTACCTTACCCTCGTGCAAATATGATAGGCAGAGCTATTAGCAGGGTGTCTAGGACGCATGCCAGGCAATGTTCCATGACGGCGTGTTGAGAGCGTCGTCATTATGTCGTTCGCTCCTTAATTCCATTGAATTGCGCTCACTTGAAGATACTTGAAATTAAAGACTGTATGAGTTTCTACGGTGGATCAGCCGCAAGTCTCGGACAGCAGAAGATGACTCGAAGGGAAAAAGAGGGAAAGGCAAACAAGGAGAAGCATTGAACGGAAGGCCCAATTGCGGGTTACGTAGTATTTGTGGTCCAAGCTTCTTCCCGTCGGTACGTCCTCTCCCAAAAGAGCAGGGATAGGGGACAAGGGGGAATCTCACCCCGTGCCGGCCGTTTACTCAGGGACCCCCTGCTCGACTAACTGCAGGGGTCTTGGTTTCTCCCCTGTTTGTGTCGTGCATGTTTAGGCTCGTGGCTCCACCCTTTAGGTGCTCCAGACTCCAGTTCGCTCACCTCTCTGACTGAGGACGAAGACGAGGAGGTTGTTAAGACTGAAGGGGCAGCGACAGCAGCCTGGACCAGTTCATCGACCAAGGCAGAAGCAGTGAAAGCTGGGGTGCAAGCGAGATATCGCGCTGCTGCATGAGGCATGAGGCAAGTGGCACATTATACAGGATGTGTGGGCCAATATGAGCACGCTATCGGCGACTTTATGAGGGCGCATTGCAGCTGAAAAGCTGCAGAATTACGGTGATCCAACGAAACAGTGAAAGACAGACATGACGAGGAGATCATCCTCGAGTCACATGGCCATGGAGAGTGGAAGACACAGAGAGATCTCCGAGAAACAGGGCGCCGAAAAAACCCATCCGCTACCTTAAGCAGGGTGAAGCTGCTGCTCTTCTTGTCTTATCGATTGGGCGCCCGCTCCTTTTCTTCTTCTCCCGCCTTCATTATTCCGTACCTACCTTAGGTTATTAGGTACGTGGGTGTTATTGCAATGGCAGTAGTTTCTGAAGAACAAACATACCTTACCTTCTTACCTCTAGGTAGGGTAAGGTAGGATGGGGGACCTAAGGTACTGACCCACCTGCCGCTGAACGGAAAGGCAGCGGAAGACTGCCGTGGCGGAGAGAGGGAAACGGTAGTCGGTACGAGGTACCTTTTGCATCCGCCATCTTACCTAAGCCCATGGCCAGCCTCCAGTCATGAGGTACATACGTACCTTAGGACACCGTCACCCGGGGCACCGTTTATAGGCACCTTAGTGTTCCATTGTCATCTTTTTGCCCAGGCAGGCTCCAATCCAATCTGGGCGCGGTTCTTTCTCCGACCGCCCCATTCGCTCTCTTGTACTTTTGTCTTTTTCCACCTCACCCTCCTCACCTGGGACCTCACACATCCGAATCTGACTCTGACATGCCACTTCACCTCAATTGCCCTCCGCCCTTTTTTTTTCCCTTAATTGTTTTTAATTTTACCCCCAGAGACATGGATTCCTCTTAGCTCCGCCTCCACCTCCCCAACATCATGGCCTCTCGCCCGTATCCGCGGCCCCCATCAACCGTGTCTTTGCAGTCCGTCCCTCGCTCCCTGCCCTTCGTCTTTCCCAGCTCGTCCTCCCGCTCGCCCTTTTTGTCTTTATCGTCCTCGCACACGCATTCGTCCTCGGACCAATGCCTGGTCTGTTCCAACCGGCCGAGCCAATCAGCCCCAGCGTACGAGCACATCCGCCTGCTGTCGGTTGCCCGGCATACCTGGGCCAAGGAAAGTATCCCATCCCTCTTTGTTGTTTGCAATCCCGTCCTCCAGCAGGCCTTGTATTCTTTTTCCCGAAGCAACGTTTTTCCCTGGGGCTTATCCGAATCCCTGCACATTGCTCGTTGTCCCTATCTCAGTCGTCCACTCCACCAGCTTGGTTCGGGCCTGGGTCTGATCGAGCTTGCCGGATAGCTTACAGCCCACAGACACGCCTGGACCCTTCTGGCCTTGCCCTGCCTTACCTCACCTTGCCTTGCTTCACCTTACCTTGCCTCGCCTTGCCTCGCCTCGCTGCACTATCTTACCGTACCGTTTCCATGTTCCGTTCTTTTGGAGGGGGTTTCCTCTCCAGCACATGGAGAACCCAGTGTATTCGTATGCAGGAGGATTGCCGTGTGTAGACATGGCATGCTGAGAGAATAACCCACTTTAGCCCGCGTCATCAACCCTCTACTCTCACTTCCTTGTCCTAGTTGCTGTCTCTGACCATTTTGCTTTTTACCACGCCAACTTGGAACGAACCGTTTCCACCGTCCCACCTCTTGCCTTATTCAAGGGCAGGGTATCCTGTCCTTGATCAGGCCCCAGCTCAAGCTCACAAGCTCCAAGATTCAGCACATACCACCACCATTAACGCAACCATTATGACCATCATCAGCATCAGCCTTCACAACACGGCACCGAAGCACAGCGCAGTTTCTGGGATATGCTTTTCAGCACAAACCAACATATGCCTTGTCCTTCAACCCACCCTGCTCTCTGCCTTTCGGTCTCCCTGGTTGTCTGCCCACCAAATGGATGGATGGTCATGGTCCCCTCCCCCCCATCATCCGTCCGCCCAACCCCTAAAGAACTCAGGGTCTCGGTATGGGGAACTCCATATGAAATGATCGCCGGCAGCACTTGCGTTGTCTCCAGAGTTCCGTGGGGAAGCTGGGGAAGCTGGAAACGGCCACACCAACGTCCATCACCAGTCAGGCAGGATATCCATCTGAATGAATGGCTTCGGTAGCTTCTCCCCTCTCTTCCCACATCGGCCCAAAGGGGTGCCACTTACGTTGTCCGCATGCCCAGACGAGGTTTTATCAAGCCCAAACCGTCCAAGTCTATGCTTCGAATTGGTCTGGTTGGGTCCTTTCTGTTTTCTTTTGCTCTGCACCTGGCTGCCGGCTAGCTGCCGAGTCCTCTATCTCCCCGGTTAGTCCACTCCGTCCAAGCGGTCGAGGGCGAGCTCTGGCCTGCTCAGGAGAGACTTATCCAATGCCCTTTGCACTTGAAGCCCAAGGGTCTTTGCGTGCGGGTAAGCCAGCCCATATCCACACCAATGGACGAGTCCAACGTACCAACTGGGCGTGTACAAGGGCCGTTTTCTTTTTCCCTCAGACTGCCTCTCCGTCTACTCTCGTTCTCACACGCATACTCGCAACCATAATACGTACAGGTACATACACCTTATGCCCAGCCAGTCTCTCTTCTCTTATGAGTGTCTCTCTCTGCCTTCTCTCCCTCTAGGGTGGGCCACCAAAGTCGACCAAGGTCGGTCAATCATGAACCAATTTGCCCACGCCCTCTGGGAAGGCCTTCACAGCCCCAAAGGTACAAGGTTATGTACAGTGTATAAGCCAATGGGTAGCATATCTAAATCAGGCCCTCGCTTTTTAACTGTTCAACGTCCGCTCCTTCTCATCCGTGTCGCATGCTTCTTGCTCTTACAAGCTCCTTCTCCCATCCCTTCCTACAGCAACACCCGGACTCTCACTCCATGCTCGTCCCTCTTGGACTCTTGGTAATGGCCGTGACCGTTTCCGTTCCTGTTTCGTAACCCCGTTTTTCTTCTCATCCTCGTTGCTGTCGACCTTGCAGTCGGCTAGTCTCCGCTCGCTGCCGCCCTAGACCTCGATCCGTGGCCCTCGGAGCTCTTCCCGCACCTCGTCACACTCTCACACGAAGCCTGAATAGAGCTTGCTAATCCTCCTTCGCCTTGTACCCAATCGCTCTCGATTGTCACACAGACATCTTACTTGCACCACCTACAGAACTCTAATAATTTCCGCCGTTGTCCAATTCTTTAATAGTGGCTTGCCCCTCCACCAACCTTGCATTCCCTGGACCAGTACAGCTTTGTTAGATCAAGATACCCAATCTCTTCCTTCTTCAGAGTAGTCTCAAGCAAACTCGGGAAACTCGCCTTAATTAACAATGTCTTCTTCATCCAAACCTCGCCAACCCCGGCTTCGGGCTTCTTGCGATGGGTGCTTCTTGGCCAAGGTCAAATGCTCCAAAGCAAGGCCCATCTGCTCCAGATGCCTCGCATGCGGTCTCGAATGTCGCTACTCCCCCTCGAGCAGAGCTGGCAAACCAAAGTCAGATAACAGCGCGCCAAGCCACGCAAATACTGTTCACATGGACATGACCGACCTATCTCCCATAATGGACGAAAAGAACCTCATGTTCGGGCAACACCCGGGTATGTACAAGATGGAGCCTGGCTGGCACACGCCTACAAGCATGGACTCGGGGGCCATGAGCAGAAATCCATCAATCTCTTCCGGGCTTGCCATGCTCGGCGTCGACGATGCAACCCCAAGAGATCAAGATCCGACAGCAGATATGTACGGAGGCGGAATGCCCTGGACACCACCCACCGACTTCTCTGCTGCTCCATATCCAGACATGACGATGTCCACCGCACACATGGCCACCCACCACGGCCGCTCGCAGTCCATGGATATGGCCATGGCAGCTCACATGACGCCCTGGGGAGACCCAACGCAGCATGACATGATGGCATATACGGCTATGCAGAACCCGAGCAACATGGCGGCCGCTGCATACTTCCCGAGTCCCTCAACAACACCAAACATGCGACCAGCCGTCAGACACAAGTCTTCATCGTCAGGAGGTGGAGGCTCTTGCACTTGTTTCACGGTGCTGCTGCAGTCTCTCCAGGCCTTGCATAACGCCTCGTCTCCCCAGGCGCCACCTTTCGACCTCGTCCTCTCTCTCAACCGCAAGGCTGTCGAGGGATGCGCCGCTATGCTCTCCTGCAACAGGTGCATGAGCCGCTCCGGCACTCACACGGCCGCGATGCTGCTGGCGACCGTGATTGGCAAGATCACGAGCTTTTACAAGAACGCAACGCACACCTACTTTGAAAACGGCATGGTGCCCGCGGTCAACCAGCTCAGCCCCGGGGGCGGGCTCGGCGTCAGTCTAGGCGCCTACACGCTGGGCGGCGAGGATGGCAGGTGGCTCGAGCTGGAAATCCTGAACCGCGAGCTTCGCAAGCTGGAGGAGGTTTACGCGCAGTTCCGGGAGGTCTGCGCTGATCTTTCAGAGGATCCTGAAGTAAGCAAGGCCATGATTGGCTACCTCGGCCACAACCTTGGCACGACGCTCGAGGTCGTCAGTCATCGCAAGGGCGACATGAGCTATGCTTAGTCAGGGAATGAAAAAAACAGTTCGGACCAAAAAGGCCAAACCTTTGGCCCAACCCACAGAGACAGTGGAGGCGAGAAAAAAGAGAGGAGAATTTTGAAATACAACAGAGCGTTGCCAGGAATAGGCGGCGCTCTATCGACACGGCCGATATGAGCATACACTACTTCTTCTTTGGTTACCCTTTCTTCTTTCGGGAAGAAGAGGACGTTTATTTACACGGGGTGGAGAGAAAGAGAGAGAGAGAGAGAGCCAGTTTTGAGACTTAAGGAATCGACTTTTGTACATTTTCCTCGGGCATTTTTTACTGAATATTATCGGCCTATATTTTCGAATGGACTCTCTCAATGGAGCAACGGCGCAATGTGGGCGTTTTTTCTGGTTCGTCTGTTTCATTTTCTGTCTTCTTCTGGGGAATAGGGGACAAGGACATGCGCGTCGACCCCAATTTCACTCACTATGGGCGCAACTATTGTAAGGGAGATGACCGGATAGAATTCGGATTGGACGGTGGTGAGGAACTGGATCAACTGGGCGGGATAGGGAAAAGAGATGGTTGTGCGTACACGAATACCAACTCAGATCATCTTCTTTTTTTCTTCAACACAAATGGAAATTTACCCAAATCTTCGGACAAATCTTCTTGGGAACCTTCCCCCTTTTTTCCCTTTGGTAATTGTTTTCTCTTATTTTTTTCCTTTTCCTGTCTCTCATCACATAGCGAATTGTCAAGGAGTTCATCCGGAGGGAGCATCTTGGATTATGCCGTCAGCGCTTCGACTCTTTCTTCGGACGGTAAGGAAAGGGTACAAGGAAAGGGCAGTCCAGTCCAGTATCGAGCTTGGGTGTAGCGAGGGCAGCAGAGAAACAGAAACAGTCAGATTGGGGGGGGCTTGTATCAGAAACTCCCAGATTGCCAAATAATGAAAGGAAATGTCATCATCGTGCCTCGTCAAGGAACAGTAGCATCTCCAAGTCTTTGCCCACCCCCCAAACACTAGACGGCTACATCTGACATGCAACATCCAAGCCTGGGATCTGACGCAGCTTCGATCGCTTCAGAATCCGAGACGGAGTGGGGTCACTTCTCTCTCTCTCTCTGTCTCTCTCTCTCTATTGCCATCCCTCATAGACCATGGACTATGGACTAGGAAGACATGCAAAGCGGTATGCGAGGGCTATGCGAAAGCAGACAGGGGGAGGGCAGTAGGAGCAGCGGGAGGAGGAAGAGGAGGCAGAGGAGGCTGGGTGACTTGGCACTTGGGACTTCTCTTTCCAACCCACGTGCGTTTTGGTCAAGGTGGTTGCATGGTCTTTCTATGAAAAAGTATCGAAGTGGTTGCATTAGCCTTGCCGGGCTATCCAAAAATGCTCACACACACTTACACTTACACAACTCTCGGCACTGGCCGATTGATTTCCCTGCCCCCCCCCCACCCCGCCGTCGCAGGCACCCCTCTCCCGTTCCTCCTCATCCTCCGCCTCCTCTCTCTCTCTCTCTCACCTCATCCTCACCTTGACTCACCTCAATTCGCTCTCTCTCTCTCTCTGTATTTCACTCGTGGCCGCGCGCCACACCAACAGACTCTCCGAACCAAGATTTCGTCCGTCCGTACCCGATCGTCCACCACGTCACTGGCGCCGTTTCTCCTTCTCATGCACCTCTCCCGTCCCTTCCGTCCATGCAACCTTTTTGGCGTCCGGTCGTGCCTTGTGCCTGGTGCCGATGTGTACAAGTAGGTGGGCTCTCTACTTCTTTCCCTCTAGGCTTGTGATCCGTGGCTGACATGACGAGATGATGCTTTATAACACGGACGGTTTGGAGATGTCCGAGGAAGGACGCAAGGAATTGTGGCTTATCTTATGCGCGCGCGCGCGGGAAAAACGCCTTCTTGTCCAATGACATTGAGTTCTTCGCCAAAGCCCTTCTTTTGCCCTCCATCTTCTAGAGGGTATCTGGAGGCCGACCTTGGGAGTGCCGAGCTTGTGATGCGGAGACTGAGCCCCAGTGGCTTGGCTGCTTGCCACCATAAACTTGGCCACGACGGGCAACGCGGAATCAAAGACGAATGATTGATCGACGCAGGTTCAAGATTCGACGTTGAAGCAAGCCTGAGGACACGAAACCTCCGGCGTGACGTTTGGTCTGAAGCTGTTTGAGGGTGGCCTAGTTGGGAAGGGGGCATGATAGCCACGGCGTGGCAAGCCGTACTTCCGGGGGTACCACGAATCATTTCTTTGAAAAAGTGCGTGGCTGACAAAAGTTGTACATTGAGGAGAAGTATCTCGAGAGTGTTTCGAGGCTGACGGCCAGAGTACGCGTATCTTGAGGCGAAGGGTCTCGAATGATTTGAGATCACTAATCTGACGCAGGTGCCGAACCTGAGAGAGCTGGTGACAGACGAATAAGGGGAGATCTCACGGGTACGGGCACGGGCTGGCTCCAATGTTCATCTTGTGGTGCAGCGCGTTTGCTGAGTGATGAACGTGTCAAACCAGTCTTTCGGAAGGCCAGGAAGCACAGATAGTGGTAGTGGGAGGATTGAAGTTCTGACCTGCATGAGCGTGAGGCAACGGCGTGGTCAAGAGACGGGTCAATTAGCTTTCGAGGACCGAGCTCCGTCGTGCTTTGAAGGTCATCTTGTCATGCAGTCCCAAGGGTTCTTTGGTTTTGGCCTCCCCCAGACACTGCAAACTCTTGTTTCCGGCCAGCTCTCCAACCGGATTCTTGGGATTCCAAGAGGGGGGGGTTTACCTTTCGGGGGCAAATCCTTAACGTATGCATGGGCAAAGTGCTATCGAGCACACGTGGATCGGAACAAGCTAGTGACCGACCCGTTTCATGGACTTCCAGCTCCGGTTGGGCCCCTCAGGGGCTGATCGACCAACAGGTTGGATGCCTTCATCCTGCAGGACGTCGGAAGAGGTTTCAACAGGTTGTCGGGGAGTGGTGCGGGGGGGGGATGATGAAGACCGCAGAAGTTGGTTTCGATAGGTGAGACGCTGGCCGGCCTCATTATTCAAATCAGTGCAAGACTATGCGAATGCTCGAAGGGATCTGGGATGAACCGGATGGTAGAAGTTTTGTTTCAAGTACCTTAGTGAATGACAAAATGGAATCTTGCGTGACAGACAAATTGGGCGACAATAGTGGGGTCTTTTCGAAATCAGTCGTGTAAGAAGGAGTAGATGAAGTGTCAGCCTGAAGTGTCGGCTGTAGGAAAGGCTCTGTGAGATCTATGCATTGCTATATTTCACACGTAAAAGAGATGCGGCCATTCAGACGAGCGGAATCTGCGCAGAATTCAAAGAGTCGATGCTTTGAAAAGGTCTGTGGTGGTTCGAACTATCAAGGACCCAATGGTTACGTTGCTGTTCTGTGAGAGGCGTTCATCCCTCGAAATGCTGGGATGTTAGCTGGAGAAGAAGCTTCTGAGTTGCCTAAATAGGCAACTTCAAAGAGAAACCGGCGAACGGTTGGTAGTTGCGCTTCATGTCGTTGATTCAAATCTCCAACTAATATGACGCCGCCAAACGCAGCCACCCTTCTGGCCCCTTCTCTGGCGTCGAAGTGATCGTCTTCTCCACACAACGGAAAAAAGGCCGGCTACAGGTCGATCCAGAGATACTTGTCTAAGAAGCAGCCTCCCGCATCCCCAGACCATGCTGGTCCATGGTGATTATCGGGGGCCCTGGTTCGGCAATTGTCCCATTTGCCGGGCATCTCGAAGTCAAAAAAACGGCCAGAATCCGCGTGTAAGCAACAACGAGTTCGGCGCTTGGTTCTTCTGTCTTTCAACAATTGAGGACTATTGAATGTCATTGGGCCCAGGGGAACCAATAGGTGGCTCCCTCGGCCATGCATCTTTTTGGTGTAGTACAAGATCCTGGTAACTTGGTGACATGGCAGAATGGTTGACATCAATGTGTAAATCGCGAGAGGCACTGTGAAACATCCGCCGCCGCCTGCGGGAGACATTGGGGCACTGCTCCCAGTGGCAATAGTACCCTTGGATTGGCAAGTAAGAGTTAAACCACTGGATTTGATGCTCGAGTGTTGATAACATCAGACATGGAGTCAACAGGTAGGGCATCGATTGTAGCCCGTGAGATAGATCCCGGGGTCGACCTTGTGCTGAAGTCTCGCTGCTAGGCAGGTTCCCTGCTTTTGATCAGTGAGAGTCCGACTGAGCTAAGATAACCTGGTTAATTAGAGACTTGCTTTCGCTCACATGGGAAACACTCGCAATGTCTAATAACTTACAAATCGCGAGCATACGACTGTTGGTAAACATGTGAGCGGAGTGGCGTTGATTGGAAGATGAATCAGTCGATGATGGCCCATGCCACTTGCATGCAGCAAGTAACCAAGGTATGGGCGCCTTGACCAAAGGTGAATCAATCATTGGCTGTCATTAGACTTGCCTGTACCTCCGAGAGCAAAAAAGAGCATATCGAACGCCAGGCGATTCGGAGGTGGGCGATGTTTGGCTAGGTTCCAATCTTCGAGTTGGACGAGAAGGTATGCAGCGAAGTCCTCACATGAAATCAGGCCATTGTTGTGCTGACAGTGTTTGAGATTGGTTGGACGAGAGGCGACGAGAAGGCGTTGAGACTGCAGAGACTGGTGGATGGAAATGGCACAAGATGCGAACAAAGAGGAACAGACGTCACGGTCACGGTCTGGATCTTGCCCGCCAAGAAGGAAGGCTTAGTCATGCCCGCTTGCCTTATCTCCGCCCGGAATAGGCAAAGTGCCCGCCTACCTACCTTACTTAATACCTGAAAACGTGGATATGTCGGGCGTTCATGCTGGGGATTTGGAGTAGGCGAGGCAGGGTGTTGAAGTAACTGTGTTTCCCCCATCTCTTTCCTCCTCTGTCTAAACAGTCGAGCGGCAGGACGAGTAGAGGGATGGCACGATGGATATTTTCTCTGATGGAGGTGAGGTGGAGTGCAACCATCCTGCGAGAACCCCCTGGCTCTTCCTCTCCCGCACCACCCTCACCACCACCATTCTTACCCTCCTTCACCATCGTCATCAGCTTTCACTGACGGCCTCGAAGGTACGCTCATGGCTCCATAGGCCCAACTGGCCGCTCACTGTCCACTCGGCCATCTGACTGGTTTGAGACAGGCACTCAACTTCTCTCTGCAACACCATCTTCTTCTCTAGTAACTTTTATCCTCGCGAATTGGGACTCGCCCGTGGAACCGCGGCCGCACATCACGATGGCCTTGCCTTCCATCAAGAGCCAGAACCAGTGGCCAGTCACACAAATCTTAAAGGCTTGTCACCACCACGGCCATGTCTTTGCTCCGCGATGCACATCTCGAAATGCAACCTATCAGTAGCCCCGTCAGCATTGCAAGGGCACCGGCGGGGCTTAGTTTTGAACCCTTGGCATGCACTCGTTGCTCACTACGGGACATCCAAGACCATGGATACGACATCCACGATCAAACTCCTAGCCTTAATTTCGGAATATGAACGGTGCCAAGTGGCTTGCATCGTGGTCAATTCCCCGGCATGGTGTGCGGTCGGTCCCGAGCCGGGCTCAATTCACCCCGCAGCGGCTCAAAGATCAACCGCCAACAAGAAATGACGGGATGTTGACAGATTCGCGAATCCCACCTGGCGCTGTCAGTCCAAATACCTTGATTGGGATCCTGATGCAACCCGTTGAATGCCAACGACTCCAGGCTGTAGACCCTGGACTCTCTCACTGATGTTGAATAATATGTTTTGGTTTCATCACTGTAAGCTATTACTCCTCAATATCAGACCGATCGTCGTGGACTTTATGGAATACGGGCACACCTGATTTGTTGTTTGGCTCATCTCCTTTCTTCTGTCAACGGTGTCTCGCGCAGACTGGCCCCGTGGACAATGTTTGTGTAACCTCAACTTTCTTCTCCCTCCCAGACCATGTCTCATCCGGCGCATCTTCGTATTCAATTCAAGGTTCTCCGCAAGCTAACGTCTTTCAAGTCGTGGCTTTCGACTATGCACGAAAACTCGTAGTCGTCGTGCCCTACGCAAGAGCTTCCGCCCGACCTAGGGGCGGGCTCACTCTCGCGCCCGACCCGTCGCCCGCAAGACGCGCGCAGAAGAGGCATTCCTCTGTTGCTCACGCAAAAAACAGCCATCGAGAACCCCCCACCCATCTGTGGCAAACCACATTACTCCGCATCACACCCACTCGCCATGCCAACCCCAAAGGAGGCTCTGCATTCAATATTGCAAGTAGTGGCTTGCTGGCAGGGAGCAGCCCAGCTCCAGGCCATGCTCTGGCTGCCTGGAGATCTCCACAAGATCATCCATATCAACGTATTCACCGAGGCCTGCTTCCAGCGTTAAACCAACCTGCTAGATAAGAGCTGACACGTCTGCTTTTGCCCAATTACGCCCAAAGCTCAAACGACCGCGATTGGAGCCAGAGCATGATCACATCCTTGGCTGGGGAGTTTGGCGAGTAGCGAGGCTGACACTGCGTGGTACTGCTGACTGGCTATGTCTCTGGCTCGTCCGATTTGCCAGCTGGACGCAACCCAAGCCATCGAGCATCTCCGCTGGCAATGTTTTCATTTTCTAGTGGCGTTACCTCGCATCAAGCCTTGTGGCTATCATCGTGTCTGGCGGCGTTGTAAGTCGCTTTCCGCTGTCACCAATCCAGTATCCGAATTGGCCGAGGCGATCAAGGCACTGTTCCCTGGCCTCCAACCGAGTTCGTGGTGAAGCTTTACGCCAATGCTTGGCACCACTAGACATAGGCGTTGGCCGTCCATCGAACGCGAAACTTTTTGGTCTACCTTCAATCGCTGATTCGAAATCCGCATAATGAGATTCTGCCGAGTACATCAAAACGCCTTCACAAATAGTCAAATATCCGCTCTCTTTTGCAGGCAGCGATGATTTACTAGCGATCAGTTGGATCTATCTTTGGGATAACTTACAGTGCATCTTACCAATCCCCAGTGGATCCGACTGGTGTGGGTCGCCATCTGCGTGTCAGAGTATCATGGCATTAGCAGATGGACGACTCGCTGGAGCCGACGTCATGATCAAGTCCAGGAGGGGGTGGCCTTCGGATCCCGCAATTGATCGAATTCCCAGAATGCCAGTAGGCGAGGAATTTGTTGCAGATACTTAGAGAGCAAGCTCTAGGTGTGCAAGGAATCGGAGGGCTCATCGGCTGTCCACTGCGACTTTGACCCTCCAGAAATTCATCATGATACCACTGCGAACCGTGAGACGGAAGAGTAGTAAGCCAGCGAATCAACGTCGGTAAAAGTAAGACGGTGGATGGGACAGAAACGGTGCTGCATAACGGTACGGCAAGTGCCCGTTGAAAGCCTGCTGACCAGGGGGATGGGGCAATCGCTATCTGCGGATATATCTTGCTGTAGTGCAGCGTCGATCCGGGACTCTTGTCATCATGTGAGCAGGTAGCGATGCACGAGCTGCGAAATCGACGATGCAAAATTGCGTTCCAGGCGGCGCGGCCGCTGGCATTGTGTAAAAGGATTCTATTCTATCTCGATTGGTGCCCAATCCTCACGGCACATGAATCTCAAGAGAGTCGGTGTTCGTATTACTACCCAAAAGGGCAATAAGCCCGTCGGTGCCTGCGTCCCCGGCGGAATCACAGACCGTCACTTCGGGGATCCCGCATTGCCGGACGGGCCCCACCGCCGACTTTCGGGAAACAGTGGGTCCGGTCTGGGTTCGGGACGTCGCGACTCACAGTTTTCCGGGATCCGGGGCTGAGCTTAGTTACCTTCAGCCGTATGCCAACCTATCGACGCAGCACAAGTGTTGCTGCTTCCGAGGTTTCCAGACTTTTTCTACTGCAATTATGACGAGCACATGGCATTGGGTAACATTTTGAGCATATGCCGGATGGATTAGAGAGTCTTAGCGGGTGAGATTCTTGCTTCCTTCTCAAAGCACATGCCGTCAGCTTTGGCATGGTACGACTGTGACGAGGCGCTACCGCACCACTATTAAGCCAACTCAAAGCTCCTTGGGCTGAGAAGGTTGAGAAGGTGCCACTTTTGGAACAACTGTCCATTCCCAACAGATGCCAGCGTCAGCACCGCCAGCAGTGGGTTCGCGCGCCTTCGCTCCCAAACCGTCAGCAAAAGACAATCCTCATTGCGTGCGCCTCCACCATTTCTGATGACGCAGCCCGGCTTAGACCGTTAAGACGTCCAGTAGCATACCTTTCTCCCCCCTCCCCCTTTCTAACATCGGAGTTTCTATATCCGTGTATCTGGGTAAACGTGAGAAGCTTACTGGGAATTCCGGGATCCTTCTTGTTTCGAGATGATTACGGTGTTGTTTTATCTAGCTTTGTGGGGAGAGGAGGATGGAAGCAGGCGGGTGACTAATTGTACGAAAGTGGCCGAACCCAATTCTCACACTCGTACAACCGCCAGGCCCCAAAGACACCATGATGCCGAATCCAGGAATTTCCAACATCGGGTTACTAACCCGGTCCCTGACATGCTGATGCCAGCTCAGGGATGTGTGACTCTTTGTGCTATTTGTAAAGGTTTTACACCAGAAATTGACCTTTTGGTCGAATACACAAGAAGTACTTGCTTGGGCCTCCAAGTATTCGATACTTCGTCGGCCAGAACGTGGAACCTAGGGGAGATCTGGCGATCCTCGGTCTGCGCCCCCCGCTTTCCGGTCTGAAGTTTCTCGATCCTGGCGAACGTTCTGGACCCAGAGATGCGGGAGAAGGGTGAAGACGTAATGGGACCGGGGACTGGTGGTGGCTTGATGCATGATTGCCGTGTCTGCCGCGAATATCGTGCGTTTCTGGGTGTGGTTGGGGATAGTTCTGGCGGCGACTGAGGCAGACAGCAATCGAGATACTTTGCCGTTGGAGTTTTGGAAATCTCCCGATTAAGGTATAGTATCCGAGCACGGTGGAGGTTAATGCCTTTGGATTCATAGATATTCTGGTGACTTTCCACTGCCCATCGACGATGTGATCGTGATTTGATCGTTGGAAAAGCTGCAGTTTGGTGGTAAACCTTGTTATCATAAAAAACGCACGCAAACACTACTGCAAAGGGTTCCTAGTCAAGCTCCGCATTGTATTACCATGTCTACGTACGCCAGTCCTAGGTGCTATGTAAATCGCCTTCCTAGCCCCCGTATTAATCACCCTAGTCCTAGTCCCATGAATCGCAGACGTCCGGCTCGCCCAACGATCCAATGCATTAAGTTATCACGATAGCAACTCCGCACGGATAGAGACGCCCGTGGGTTAGTTTATTGCACTTATGTGCCGCCACCGGTGACCTTGATGACTTGACCTGTGAAAGACGTTAGCATGTGTCGTGATGAAAGTTTTGGAGAAGGAAGTCTCAACATACCGTTGATCCACTCGCAGTCAGAGTGGCAGAGGGAGGCGACGACCTTGCCGACGTCGGCGGGGACACCGACGCGCTTGAGGGGGTTCATGTTGGCAAGACCCTGGTCGATGATCTCGATGGGCATGCCCTTGTAGCCGTTGGGGACGTAGTGCCACGAGTTCTCGTCGTACATGTCCGTCTTGACACCGCCGGGGGCGATGGCGTTGACAGTGATGCCCTTGGCACCGCAGTCGACGGCAAAGGCGCGGGTGAAGCCCTCGACGGCGGCCTTGGAGCCGGCGTACAGAGCGTGGTTGGGGATGCCGCCCATCTGGGCGGCGATGGAGGACGTGAGAAGGATACGGCCGCCGCGTCCGCAGTGCTTAAGGCCCTGCTGGGCGACGAAGAACTGGCCGCGGGTGTTGAGGTCAAAGATGTTTTGGAAGAGCTCCTCGGTGACCTCCTCCTCGGGGCACCAGACCTCCTTGCCAGAGTTGGAGATGACGAAATCCAGGCGGCCATAGTGGGCGACGGCGCGGTCGAACAGGTCGACAACCTGGGCGGGCTTGCTGATATCGGCCTTGAGGGCGATGGCCTTTGATCCGAACTTTTGAATCTCGGCAACAACCTCCTCGGCGGCGCCGGCGGAGGAAGCATAGTTGACGACCACGTTGGCGCCACGCTTGCCGAGCTCGACGGCGATGCCGCGTCCGATACCACGGCCGGAGCCGGTGATCAGAGCGACCTTGCCGACAAAGGGACGCGCCGCGTCATACTCGGCAGACTGCTGGGCAGCGGTGTTTTCAGTCGCGGAAGGAGCCATTGTTGGAAAAGGCAATGGCTAGAGAAGGGAAGGGAAGGAAAGGATGGGATGAGGATAGGACAAGGTTCACGGTTAGGACGGTTGAGAAGAGGGAAGTTATATACAGAGGACGTAACGTGTGCTTGTCGTCCAGTTGACGCTTTGTAGTTAAGGGCGAAGAACCGAACGCATGTCCGCCCGGTTGCCCGCCGCACCTCCGCCGGGTAGCGAAACGCCTTGCATTTGGGGGTGGGTGCAGCTAGGGTCGGGCCCGGGGATATTGAGGATGAGGAGGAGGAGGAGGAGGAGCAAGAGGAGGAGCAAAGCCAGTAGAGAGGACTAGAGGAAACCGGGATGGGGGAGGTCCACGCGTTCGCGCCCCCGGCGGCGCTTCTTCGCGAAAAGGGCGGCGAAGGAGGACAGCCCGGCGTCCTCAGATCAGACGCCACTACCTACAGGAGTCTAAGCCAAAGCCCTCGGCCAGCAAAAGCGCTAGAACGTCGCGTTTACTTCGCTGTTGCAACGCAGTCGATGTGACCTCATATTGTGGGTGAAACTTCACCTGGATCACTGTTGGTTTTGCCGGTATACCACAACGGACCCTCGCTGGTTGGTTGTTACTAAAGGAAAATGGGCGGAAGTGCATCGGTACCTTGGATTCGGGGCCCCTCAACGCCCGGAAGCAACCGCCGGAGTGTGTTGCAAGAGACTCGCCAAGGACGAGGTGTGGGGAGCATGGCACCAGATCCTCAGCCCTCTGGCCATGTTCATTGTGTTTCCCTTCCTTTGACTATCTTTAGGTCACGAACGGAACAAACAGCTCGTCCCCCCTGGTTGCCGTAGCAGTCGCACGTACGGATTTCCCGCTCAACTGAACCCGCAGTGGTGATCCGACGACTACATGGCGGTAGCGTCGCGTTTAGCGGCCCTAGGGGCGAAGCCATGTCAGGGCGGTCGCGCGGCGCCAGGAACCGGTGCCCCTCGCCCGTCGCCGCCACGGCGGGGCTCCCACCCGCCCCAACGGAGGTCCGGTCGTAAGGTACGTACTTAGGGGTCCAGCTTGTTCTCAAAGGAAGTCATCCTTGACAGAAATCCCGTGACATTGGACGCCCGCCCGTTGCTGTGGTCATCATCAGAGACAGGTCAGTTTGAGTCGCGCTGAATATCGTAAACGCGAAAGTCCGAATCCCATCATGGAGGCCAGGTTGATACCGCAATGTGTGTTACGATCATGATGTGGAAAAGGAAGAGAAACGTGGCTTAGTCACCACCCCATAGGAAGAACCAAAGTGTCTGTCTGTGTATGGGTCGCACCGCGGGAGTATCCACATCTTCCCGCGATGCCCTCCACGAATGGCTTCAACGAGGATGATGTCCCTGGAGAGAGAGGGGTTATTATCTTCACTCCTCATTGCTTGGATATCGAATTGTGAAATTTCTGTGATTTGATTCTTGAGGACTTGTAAAATTTAACAAGCGCTTCCCTCACGTACAAGACTTACAGTTGAGAAGAGGCCGTGAAACGCCTTACACACATGGCTCATTTCGCACTCAGCCGATGCCATTCATCCTCGTCAACAAATGCCTCCAGGTATTAACGAAGACGAACCAGAATAATAACCCTCAAGGAGTGAATATAATATGCCCAGTCGATTCAGGGTTTCAAAGATAACTGAGCATGACTTTCTCACCGTCATCTAACGTGCCTTGACTACTTAATCCGCTCACTGCCAGCATGCCAGACACTATGACGGGGTTAGCATCCTAGTAAGAAAACAAGGCGGGATCCAAAGTGAGAGAGATGAAATCCTTGATCTGGCTGACACTCAGTCAATCAATAAGACTGGCTTAGGCTGAAGGCCCTCATCCTGTCGACGAAGGGCAGGGACAGACCGGTGAGATTATTCACTCTCTGTCAGTGTTTGACTTCTTTCGCCTTACAACGCATCATTCAGACTCAGCTAGTGATTCTGAGTTGCTTGAGGATCTTGTGTGCAAATTCTGAAATGATTTTGATTCCCATTCCTGACGATAGCTCGCATTACGCTCCAAGCCTCCCACGTCTCTCGTCTCGTTCCCCTGTCACACCATGAACGCCAATAACAACGAAACCTGAAAAAGAGGATGCGATAATGAAAAGAGCGAGCCGCAAGACCGGTAAGCAGCTACATGTAGCTGCATATGAAAGAATTCCGGCGCACCAGCCTCATTCCAGTTCGTCGGTTCGACGACCTGGACATGCAGAATTAAACTCTTTCACGGCCCTGACACTCCTGTAGCTCGAAAATCCAAAGCTCAAGCAGGGCTGGAAGTACTTCTTCTTGTTCTGCTGAATGAAGATTTCTGCCTTCTTCGCATCAGGACACCAGTTTTTTTCTAGGGCGACATTATATGAATGCAGACGATACCGCGGCCCCAGGTCACGAGCTATGACTGGCGTTTCGCAGCCCCAGTTGTGACACGCATGTTGGTTGGGTGCAAACGAAACGCAAGATCTGGAAATGGAAGCGGAACTTCGCTTAGTAGGTTGAGTTGGGTGCGATTCCTATTGGCGTCCACTGGTGTTTTAGCTGAACGACTTACTTTTCTTGGCTCTTACAGCCGGCTCAGCATGCCTTTTTGATGCACCGGATTGGCCGCGGAATCAAATCTTCAAAACAACTAGGTCAGATAATCAGTTTTGTTTGCACCTGGAAAACAGCTCCCGAGTCCCCACCAAACGAGATCGTCAATGCCTCGATCTTGACGGACGATCTTATCAATACTTGATTATCCTAAAAGATCATCGTAGCTTCGTTTCAGACCTGACTGGAACTCGGGTCACCTTATAGTGGCTTACATGGCAACATTAACAACCCTGCTTTGTGGCCTCGGCCCTCGGGACCCCGATCAATGCGTCTTTCGGATGATTTTGTGCTGAGTATCTGAGCCGTATTAAAAACCAAGCAGTGCTTCCCAGCACTAGGTAGGCTAACCGAGGCAATAAGGTGGGAGGGAAAAAAGGAGAGAAAAGCGAAATGGGCCGCAGGGCTAACAATCTCAAAATGTTTCGCGGCACGGCTTAGAGAAAAGTCCATGTCGGCGCCTGTGGGATGCCGCTCCATGTGGCCGAGCCCTCGCCAAAGCTGAGAAAGCCGCTATTCGAACAATCTTCGGAGCCCGATGCTATGATCTCCAATTCAGCCGAACAAACAGCCTCGGAAAAGTCACTGCTGTCACATCAGTCATCATAGTATTGTTTCGGTGACCCACGATCCCTCGGTGAGATTGTCGACAAGCAATGGGCCGGGCGAGCCGCCAAACCCTCTCATCCGGCTTGTTTACAGAGACGAAAATTGCCCGGATGGGTTGGCGGCGTTTCCTATGCAAAACGTTGTCAACAAGCTTAATTTGACCTTGAATGGCTTGGCCCTCTCCTCCCACGCCCTACGTCCCCCCACTCAACCCACCCACCATCTTGATGTGAAGGGATCTTGGCAATCTCCCGTCACGACTACCTACCCGTCCGAAAAAGAAGAAAAGAAAAACCCAAAAAAAATTTCAACTGCCCAATGGACCAACACCGAAACAGAATGGGTGTGTACCCCGAGAAGATGTACCGGCACTTTGAGCAACGCTACTCGCCCGTCGGCAAGTTGTGGGCCTCCGTCGAGCACACCCTTCCGTGGAGCTACGTAATCGGAACGTCAAACTCAACGGCGTTCAGAACTTGAGCTGAGTTTTTTCTGCTTCGACATCACACCTACTAGAAACCAGATCGCTGGTAATCGGTTCCCGTCTCTTCTCTTCCATGCTCTCAAGGACAACCCCCTTACCGGAATGAGTTCTGACTTTGTTCTGACTTTGACTATCAACACAGGGGACCTCGAGGCAACGCCCATACATCGGGACCCTGGCAGTCTTGCCCACCAACTCTTCCCTCACCACACCCTCATGTCAAAAAGGGACTGTCCAAACGCCACATGCCTATCATGAGAAGCATCGGACTCCGCCAGCAAAGGGGAGGCCTCACCCTTGGGGAACAACGGACCGTTTGGCTCGACCTTTTCTGGGTTCCTCAATCACAGGCATGAAATCGCAAACCGACTTGTCCCAGTTCCAACTGCCGGCCTCCCGTCCCAAAACGGTGTCATCTCGTCTCTATTCAAAGGAGGGCTGAAATCTAGAACCACGAGGTTTCGAAACACAACATGACTCTCTTTCCTCCGTAGCAGTCCGTCCACACTCGAACCGGAGGATTACTCGGAAACTCACAATTCTGCCGTGAACCGTTACCCTTGGACGCTTCCCTCGGTCTCGGTGAACAATAAGCAGAGGGCAAATAGTGCGGCACCCGACAGTTGTCCACTCCGCCTAAGTCCGTCATCCCGTTGACGGCGACTCTCCGTCCCCTAGTTCCGCTGACACTAAGTATCCACGCTTCGCCGCGGAACGCGGAACTCGGAACGTGGAGTAGGAATCGCCCGCGGGTTTCGGCCGAATGCGAGGAGGCATGGTCTAGCCGTCGAGACCTGTGCCTCATTCTCGTGAATATAGACAAATTTTCCCCCCAAGAGGAAGCCCGAGGAAACAATTCCTTGGAAGGCCCCGGCACCACCGAGCGGCATCAGCGGTCACCGGACCACATCACTGTAGTCCGACCCACCGACACACCTCGCGTTGGCATCCTGTGATGTTCATGTTTTGCATGTAGATCTCCCTTGTCCTGTCCACCACTTTCGGTTTTCCAATGCGAGAGCCAGGTTTGTACTTTTCGCGACGACAAGAACGAACAGAGGAGGACAAGGATGGAAGCAGTTCAGTTGCGCTTTGTAGACTGTTTGTTCGATCAACCTTTAGCCCTCCCGCGCGCCCCCAACTCTGCCTAAATATCCTGGCAATGTTGCCTGTGATGGTGTGCAGTGGGCGTCTCGTTGGCGACTTCGCTTAGCCTCATGCTCCTTACATCCGCCGCACCTACCTACTTTACTCACCATCCCACTCGGTGTGACCGACACGAAAAAAACTTACTGCCCCATGCCGCGCAGTCTTCATCCGATCCCCCCCTCTTTTTACATGGCCCGGTCTGCTGGTTGCTGATCAGGGCAAGCGCGAAGCAGCTTTTCTCCACACAAGTCTTTTTGTATCAGTCCCGCAAGGTTTGACTTCCCGTCTCGTCGGATTGACCTTCTGGATCAAGGCTGTACAAGGACAACATGAGACATGAGATTGCGTCTTCATTGGATGTTCTCACATGTAAGCTGGAAATCTTATCGAAAACATCATTGTCGTGAGATGTCCCCCGATTAGTGTCGCTTGTCACATATATTATATGCCTTGTCCTATTTGGGACGGGGGCCGTCAATGTCAGTCAACTCATGCGATTTCATCTCATCTGTCTTTTGCGCAATGATTATCTGATACTAATGATGGATTGCCGAAAAATAAACTCACCAAATAGAAGCAGATAAAGTAATAGGCATGATTGTATGAATAGCCAAGTTAAAGCTTGTAATTGTAAGTGACTAAAGTACATATCGCTATGAAGTGAAGTCCCTCCCTATCATGACCAACGGCCTGAGGTATCTAGATAATGGACAACATCAAATGAAACAGAAGACAATATACCCAATCCCAATGCCAGAGCCCGGTCAAACTGAATCGCTGCTTTGTTTGCAGAACGCCAGTGACATCGTACGTATTTCCCAGTTCGTCGGTGGAGAGTTTGCCTCCGCCCGTCATGTTTATTTGTTTCCCCCAATAAACCCATCGTCATAATCCATAAACGCCGATTGAAGAAATGCAAAAGGACGTTGTACAGGATTGAAGGACGGTATTAACAAGAGCCATATATCCAGTTTAGAGGAAACAACACAGCAAGAAAATAAAATACTTTTTCTAAAACATGTTCAGTGAAAGGACGAGGCTAATGACCTCTTACGCGGTGGCGGTATTAGCGAGGCCGTCCACGTTCCAGTTCTTGTTGAGAGTGATGAGCTTGCGCCTGATACCATCGCCGACACGGCAGGTGACGCCCTCTTCGATGGCCATGATGCCGTAGTTGATGACCTCTGCGGGCTTATCCAAACCCAGTGTGGTACCGTCACGGCGGGTGAGGACGGCGATTCCGTCGCCTCCGCTCCACAGGTAGGAAATGACGGACGGATCTTCCGGCGTGACCTGGTCAATCGCGACGACATTCGCGCTGCCGTGCTGTCCACCCGTCGCAGCGTTAGAGGCGCCAGCGCCACTAAGATGCTCGGGACTTTGACCCTGGTGCTGAGACGACGGTGACGAAGACTGCTGCATGGCCTGCTGAGCCTTTTGGAAGTTGGGATCGAGGCGTGCGACGCTGTCGGCCCAGAGGATGAGAGTCGCGCGGTAGACACCAGCAGCCCACCAGCATGGCCTGCGGTCGGCGGGCATGGAGCGCAAGAGACGCAGAACCTGGCCGCAGTGGAAGATGGCCTCCTCGCGGTTGTAGACACAGCGCTTGTGGCGCAGGCTCAACTCCCAATACGAGCCGTCGAAGGCTTCGCGACGGGCGAGACGCTCAATCTCTGGGAAGTTGGTGACGGCGTTGAGAGAGATCAGGTGGTAAAGGACCAAGTTGCAGCGCGTGGTCGAGCAGTTGGGGTTGCTCTTGTAGTACAGCATGGTGAGCTCGTACCACTTCTGGAGGAGTGCTTGAACTTCCTCCAAGCGGAGCATGGTGCTCGACTTGGTCACCGTCCTAGACGTCGCGCGACGGGTAGAGAGAACATCGGAGAAACATGAGAGCATTTGTCTCAGGTGGCAGAGGAGGGACTGGAGGGGATGAAGCAGAAGGCGAAGCTGTTGGGGGGACAGGCCAGCTTGACGGCGGGAGAGGTTGTCGTGGAGGAAGTCCTGGAAGAGTTCGCACAGAGAGGGGGTTAGGGAAGGGCTAGATAGAAGCTGCGGGTTGACATTCGCAGTGCATCCGTAGAGATTCTGCACGTTTGCAAACCACTGCTCCGAGTTTGACGAAAGCCAGAGGGCCTCGGGGCTGGGGAGCGGGCACTGTAGGTCGGTGATGGCCAACTGCGGTGGGGTGTCGTGGAACAGACTGAGCTCTTGGTCGCACATGACCCAGTTGTAGACGAGTCTGTTCTGCATCTCGCGATGCAACCAGGCCCGCCACTTGAGTTCGGTGCTTGTCGTGCTGTTCAATGTAGGAATCATGGTTGGTTGAGGCTCCAACATGCCGGCGTGTTTGAGCATCTGCTTTACGTCAGTGGACTTATTCTTAGCACGCCTGGAGGATTGTGGCTGCTTACCGACAAGTACATCCCCCGTTGTCCCATCGAAATGTCCATCAACCACTTGTCGCCACTCCAAGCACCTTGAAGGGTGAAGAGCAGCGCACACCTCAAGGCGACCGGGTCCGCAGACAACTCGACATCCTTTTCAATGATGTCGAAGAGGGAAATGCGGCAGGTTTCGGTCAGACCAGCGGCTAGGTACCGGGCCTCAGCCATTGGCACTGCCGCAGCGCCTTGGGCGATCATCAAGAGGAGGAGCAATGTCGACGCCTGGTTGTTCAGCAACATCTCATTGGGATCAACACATCCCGCAACAATGAGATGGTAGTAGTATTGCAAGCTGCGAACGTAGCTGCGGAGAAAGTATTCGAGGATCTTCGTAGGTGGCAGAACGATGAAGTTGAATTCGCTGGGTGTAGCATATCCGGTCTTGGAGTACCCGTTGTTGCTCCGGTGAATGTCTAGCGCCTTCTGAAGGAACGACTGCGTAATGGCCAGCATCCGGTCGCGCGTGCGAGATGTGAGAGGAACGACGGAGGCATCGGTGGTGTCCCAATCCACGTTTTCGAGATACTTCTCGAGCGAACTCCAGGTGCCATCTTCCTTGGATTTCCTTTCCAGGCATTCCAAGTGCACAATCGCCGTTCTCGGGCAAGTGCCGGAATAGATGGGCGGATTACAGCGAGCGAGTGGCCACGAGTCCTCCGCAGCAATGACGACCTCGAACTCTGGAATGGCTGATTCATTGGGCATAACCAATGCTTTCTCAGCTGGCTTCATTGTAGTGTCAAAGTCAGCCGTGGACATGATGCTGGTGCTTCGTGTGTGAATTGATCCACGCGAAGACGAGGCAGTCATTGGCTCTGATGCTGAGCTCGAGGACATATCGCTCAGCTCTGTGAAATTCGGCATCGTCATGTCGGGCCGCGACATCGAAAGCTGACTGGAATACATGTCGAGCTCCAGAGGGTATTCAGGCCAGACCATCATGTCTTGGTAATTCGTGTCGGGCGTGATGAAGTCGTTGTTGAGTTGCATAAACTCGTCGAGTCCATCCACGCGGCTGTGCGGGGAGGGGAAGTCATCAGAACTGGGGTGCGACTGGGCTGGTGAGCTCTTCTTCACAGGCCCTTCCATCATGCGAGGGTCCATGGTGGCAATTGGGGATCCGGTTGACATCTTCCCAGGAGAGTCCTGCTTAGGCATGGTTGGGTCGAGATCCATGAAAGCAACAGGCTGAGCTGGCTGTGGCGGTTGGGGTACAGTCGGCATCATTTGCTGTTGGAAAGCCGCGCTGGCTTGGGCAGCTCTGACTGCGGCCTTTGATGATCTCCTGGCGAACCTTGCTGCGCAAGGCAGGTTTTTCTCTGCGCAACGCGAGCAGGGTACTCTCTTATCGCAACCGGTCTTAGCATTGGCGCAGTTTTGGCAAGCAATTGGTGTCCGGCCAGCTACGGTAGGCACACCACCAGGCAAGGGCTCCATGGGGTCCCGTGCCTCATGATATGTCGAGTGGTGTCTTTGCAGAAGGTCTCTGTTAATAAAATGTGTGAGTTGATTGTCTCTGCAAGTCGTTCAATGTTCAGACTAACCGTCGTGCGAAAGAAAGCTGGCAGGCACTGCAGCGGTGTGGCTTTACGTTGGTGTCTATGTCAGACTCGTCAGTGTTTGCTCGGTCTCGACCGGTGTCCTCACAGGAATCAACGTACGACTTGGGATATGTCTCTCCAGGTGTTCTTTCCTGGTGAAGGACTTCCCGCAGTATGCACAGAAGACCATTGTGATGGTTGTTTTTGAAGTGGTCGCTTTCAAGCGATCGAGTTTGAGGTGACTATATAGGAGCTATCATCAACCAAGCGGCAAGCGGATGATGCGACTTCCTAAGCAACCTTTGTCGATGTATTGTTCGAATTCGATGGGTCGGATTGTTGAAGCACGCAGGGCTACGTACTCGTTGAATGAGTTCTGAGGTACAGATATTCGAGTGGAGTGTGTAGTATGTATCAAATATGAGAGGTAGAAAGGGTGAGTTATGAACTGGGAGGGGTTGCCGTGTAATAAGAAGGGGCCCGGCGGAATGGTCGACAGCGCAGGGTTCGGTTGGGCAAAGAGGCTGCTGAATCGATTTCTGAACAAACTTCCGCCTACGACCTTGGCAGCAGCGGTGAAGGGTGAATATGAGCGTGTAGTAAGAAAGTACAGTTCCTCTAGGATTCTGTACGGAGCAGGCGGAAAGGGTGGACGGTTTTGAAATATATCGCGGAAGCCAAGTCGAGGAGTGAGAGGAATAATGTATGGAGCAGGGTCTGGCACAACGGGCAAGGGTTGCATGGGACCCGTCAGCTCGGCGAATACGGAAGCGGTCTGGGCATGGCATCAGCTTCTACCAGCAGAGTGGGAATAGCTTGGATGGATAGGGTTGGTAATAGTGTGGGTGACGGGCGATGGGATCTCGGGAGGCCGAGGCGGTGCCTGCTTCAGGACGAAAAGCAGACTGAGTACGCACAGTCGTTGAACGCAAGACAATGGAGCACATGGAGATGTGCAACATGGATCCTCGAGCAAGGATACAAGGCTACTTGGTGGCCCGGCACTGGCTCTGGTTGTTTAGTATCAGGCATTTGGGCTTATGAGGGGAGGGAGAAACGGCGCCGACGTGTGTTCAGCCGCCATGGAACCAGTCTTGGAAGCATGGCTGGAGATATTTGTGGATACTACAAGTCGATGAGGTCTGTGGCCGGCGAAGACATTGCTCTTTGGGCCAGCCTGGGCATTACATGGTCACATTACATGGACATTAATGACCATGATGATGAGGTGTACACAGGCACGCAAGGCACCAGGTTGCATAACAGGATACAGTAGTGCGTGCTATGGGATCAAGAGGGACCTGTGTATGCGTATGTGTGTACATTCGCTTGAAGCAGACAGACCACGGCATTTCGTATTGCGTACATTGGAGCCATGCACTAGCCAGGTCCAACAACAAACGGCCAAAGATAGGTGGGGGAACGGTGCGAGGTACCTGAGCAGTGCGTTCGTACTGATTAACCCAGTTGAGTAAGCTTTATGTTTGACAGGGGCCGCGGCGCCGTGGCGGCGGCGACGGGGAGAGATAAAGGACGGCCATGGGGCTTGGTGGAGGGGGAGGGAGCGTTCGGCGAGCGGGAAAGGATACGGCGTTCAATTTCGTGAGGGTAGGAGGGGCGTGGAAGATCAAACAGAAACGCCAGGGCACAGACGAGAAATGGGATGATCCCGAAGGGGTAGGAGGGGAGGTGGGATGCCTTGCGAGTAAACCCAGTTGTGGATGGACCAGACAGAAAGACGGCAGCGAGTTCAAAGAGTTGAGAGAGAGGATGACAACAGTCAAGTAAGCATGAACGTTCTGAGGCTGGTGAGAGAGAAAATGTCAGAGAAGGTTAAGCGAAGCGTGTGGGTGGGTGTAGAGATGACCTCTGCCGGCCGAACGAGTACGAACAGCAAGGTCAAAGAGAGCCAAGAAATGTCGACAGAGGGTCATTGACAGAGGATCCATGATAGTCAACTGGTGAGCTAGGGAAGACCTTGGGACAGCCGGCTGGTTGGCCGGGATATCTCTGAATGCCGCGGGTTGCCGGGTTTCAAGGCACGGAGCAGATCGACCAAGACTGAGAGGCCATTGGCGCGTGCCATCTGTTTCTGCCTCGACAGGCCTGTGCCAACTGGCAGGACAATCGGATCCCAGGCAAAGGCAAACGGGGAGGGAGACATGTCGTCACGGTTCGTGTGGGAGGCTGGGCTGAGCCTGTGTGTCTCCCATACGCCGTGTGGGTGGGTGGGATGGCCTGCCTTACCTTACCTCAGTCCCACCCGCGGGAATGGCGCCGCGTTTTCCCTAAAATGGACGTTTGACAGCACTAAACAAAGGGGGGTTTTGTCAATACCTGGACCAGCCGTAGAAGCCAAGGGGTGGTCTGCGCTGCGTAGCCGCATCGCGCTGCTTCTGAGGCTGCGCAAAGGCAGTATCAGACGCTGGCGCAGACGCTGGCGCAGAGTCCAGCAACAGACTTTTGCTCACGCATTGCAGCAGCGGCAAAGAGTGCAGCAAGATCATAGTGAAGTAAAAAAGAACCAAGCCGCGCGGGAGCCTTGGTGCGGCGACAGATACGTAAGTCGGTATGCTTAGACACATCAGCGTCGGAGAAAAGCCACGACAAGGTTATGAAGCTGTCAGAATCGATAGCCAACAGATCTGGATGCAAGAAAAAAGCATCAAACGTGTGTTGACTGGCTGAGAAGCGAGCAACAAGCGTCCATATGGACCAGGCGGTTGAGCAGATGTCGCTGTCATTGATGACAAGCGTTGCACATCGTAATTCGACGTGGATTTGGTGAAGGATGGACGTCGAGGATTGGCAAAACACCAAAGGGGGGGCCGTATTTGGGCCAGGGAATAGAATCGATTTCGGGCGACGATGGCTGCGCTAACACTGCAAGGTTCGGTGATGGTTTAAACGGTGAACGATGACCCTGCGGGTTGACGACGATCCTTCATTTGTGGTGCAGATAGACTGAGATAGTACGGAGGACGGGAGTGAACGCTAGGGTCGCACCTAAGACAGGGAAGGGTCCGCGGCGAAGAAGGATAAGCAAGGGGAGGGAGGAGATGAGTGAGATGGTGTCTGTCGTTACGGCCGCGCCGAAGGGTGTGAGATGAGATGAAGTCGACAGAGGTGGTAGGGTGGGCAGTGGGCACGCGGGATTGGAGAGGGATTGGGGAGGGATTGGGGAAGGAGGAGTTGGGGATAGTAGCAGAACAAGCAGACATAAAGTCTATCGGTACGTACCCGCCCTCTCCCGAAAGCCGGGCCGCCCTGATCTGCCCCGTCCGTCGTGCTTCCCCTTCCAGCGGATCTTGCCCGGAAGGGTCCCCTGCCCATCTGCAACTTACTCAGCCACGAGCTGACATAATACATCTCGGCTGAAGGTGGGGCTTGGACAGGGAGACTGGAGAGAGGAATGGGACCGTGCACATTTTTGTGGGAATTATGATCATCCCCAAATCATCCCCCTAAGGTATCATCCCCTATCATCCTCCAGCAACCTCGAAGGTAAGGTACCGGCAACCCTACCTGCCTGCCCACCTACCCACCGTGCCACCTACCTTATCACACGTACCTAGGTACCTTCAGTTACTACCTCAAGGTACCTTACGGATATGCATCGTCGTATCTCCTCATCTGAGCATCCTTCCTGCTTATCCAAGGCCTACCGCCTGTCTGGAGCGATCTTATCCACACTCGACACCCTCACCACGGCAGGCCAAGCCTCCTCCAGCTCACCTCATCTCCACGTGTGCGAGACACAGATCAGAACCCAGACCACACCGAAGTCATCATCACGAGCTGGGAAAAAGAAGCCAGGGTCGATTCGAGCCACGAGTTGCACCTTCTGCACAAAACCTTCGTGGCCCTTCAGGATTGCTCCTATCGAACGAAGTAGGCACAATGCAGGTGCAACGTGAATCAATCCACACACTCTGATCAGATCTTGGACCTCCCACCGGCTCCTCCAAACACCACACGCGGCACATCTTACCCACTCGCCTCGAGTCGTGTCCACTCACATCTCCACCCTCATAGTGGCCAAACTTACTCGGTTGTTTCTATTTTGTCTCTGTAAAGACCTTCCCGAGGCTCTACTCCCTGCCAGACAACCGAGCTTCAATCCTTTGATGATGGCTTCCCCGAGGCTCAACTCCCTGCAAGGCAACCAAGCTTTAATCCTTTGATTATGGATTCCTACAACTGCTGTAGGACAAAGACTCCTCATTGTATTATGGCGTGGTCGCGTGGTCTCATCACTCAACCATCTTCTTAGCGCAGCTCGAGTCCACAGACGCCACGTCGTCGACAGCGGCTTCGAGAAACATCTCCACAGACCGGCTCTGGCTGTGCGCACCTAATCAAGGAGAGTCATGTTTCTGCACCCAGATATGGAACAACAACAACAATCATCAGACGCTGCAGAGTAGCTTTGCCGTCCATAGCCATTGGCCTAGACAAAAGAGATTCAATGTCGTAGCACAAGCACACGCCAGCGACAGCCAAAAAGCAACATGCAAGAGAGCTCCAGCCAGCAGATTTGCGTCTTCACGATTGATTCAATCCTGTCTGGACTGCCTGTTCCAAAGTCCAGAGCCTGGCCAGAGGCCACATGTCACCACTCTAGGAAAAGAAATGCAATGTCGGACGCAGTACCTAGTCTAAGACTCGGAGGAGCAAGCAAAGAAAGCGGCGACAGTTATCCGCCGCCACCTTCCGCTAAAAATAAGCTCCTCGCAATGGGATTGGATATTTCTGTCCTTGCTAGCGCGCTCCTATTCCGCTCCTATTTCGCTCCCGGCTGCTATGCGGCTAAGAATCCTGGCGCATGTGGTTGCTCTGAGGTGCAATGTGGGATAATTCCCAAGTTTCGGTCTTTGCCAGCTTGACCTGGATCCAGCCAGCCAGACAAGTGTCTTTTCGTTCTCGTTCCCCTCGTTTCCGAGTGATTTGCGAACGACAGATGACTGATCCGAAACCGAAGACCATCCCGGCCAGACCCCTATTGTGGCATCGACTATCAGTATCACGAATCATCACCCACTTACCCACCCACCGCACACGAAAATGGTTGCCATATCCACTGATCCGCCCAGGGGTGGGCACGATCGGGGTTACCAGGGTTCTTCGTCGCCCTACGGATACAGGCTACAACAATACACCTGCAGGCAAGGTTCTCCCATGTCAGTCTCGGCGCCTCTTGACAAGATACGTCTCCCCCGCCTTGGACCGAGCGGGCGGGCGAATCATGTAGCTGTTCACTGGCATCTTCCTGGGGGAAGGGGTAATTCTCCGACCGTGTCGCTCCACAGTCCAAGCATTTCACGGGCTCACGACGGCTGCCTCACCTTCTTCCTCGCGCTGTTCCAAAAAGATGCGCTTGCACCCTTACGCGACAGCGTAGCACCGCTCAGACGGTCGTCAAATGAAATGGGGTACCTAGGGAACAGCCTCAGGACAGCAGATTGACGGTCGAAACGGTGACTCGGGAATTTCGTATTGCCAGCATTTCGCAAGGCCTGGAGATCCTGGTCAATCGACCCTGGCAACCAGTCTTCCGTCAGCCTCCCTAGGCTCGCTTGACAGGGACTCAAGCGGGCATTGAGCCGTCCATGAGTCGGCCATTCCTTGCCACCTCACATGGTTGCACTGTTCACTCTCGGTGACCTTCCTACGCCTAAATGACCAAGGTACCCAACAGGCAAGCTGCTACCAACTCTTGTTTCCTATCATCGGCCTGACGCGATGCGAACTTTCAACGTGAAAGGGGCAGAAACTTTGGCTCTCTGTCAGACACCGTTTCAGCGTCACCTAGGATTGCACAATACTGCATACGAAGCCGACGTTCCCAGTTTTCCAGAGCCTTGCGGTCCGAACAGTCCCGCAGGCATTCGTGCCTAGTTCCCGATAGTCTCAGCTCAACTGCCATCATCTCGTCCATTTCATGGTGACTCTCCCGTATCCGGCGCGGCCGCTCTGGTCATTGATGTGCGCTCAACGCTACGCTGCGTGCATCTCGATAAGAAATCGGCAGCCCCGTTTGCTCAGATGACGAAGATCCGACGATGTCCTGACCTGCCCTCACGCGCCTTTTTTTTTTCAAGCGTTTCATTGCTCTTCACATTCGCAGCCTTCTTCGTTCCCGAGACTGCAAAATCCCCATCTGGCTATCGCCAAGGCTATCGCCAGCCACCACCGTCACCGATCCCACCGTACATTGCCGGGCTTGTCTTTGTGCAGCATCGTAATTTTTCGTCGCATCTCGTTTTCCTGCACCTCCTGCAAACGTGGCTTGGCCGTCCGGCGGGTTGTTGACCCGCCTGCCGCGTTACATTTTCCAACTTCATCTTCACGACACAACAACGCCCAATCAGCTTACGTGGAGTTGGCCCATGCATTCAGTGTACTCGGCACAACGGCTTCACCTATACACGAACCATCGGCGGGAACTTGTCCATCCTGACGCCCAACCCCAGCCCGGCGCCGATCTTGACTCCCGCAAGCCGGGTGGCTTCATCAACCATCCAATGCCGCCGGAATCATTGCGACTTTTGATATGCCGCCGAATCGTTATTGGGCGCAGAGCCACACCTTTGAACATCTTCCAGCCACATAATTCCTTCTTTCTACAAATAACCCGGCCCACTCATCACACTCAGTCTCCTCGCCGTTGTGTCAGGTTAGGATCTACCTAAGCTAATCGGCCTAGTCGGTTGCTCGAGCCTACTTCTAATCCACTTCCACCTAGCAGCAGCGCCTTGCAGTCCACTGAACCGAGCTTCCCGGTCTCCACGGCTTTGCTTCAGGCGACACGAGTTACTATCACCAATCCCTTTTTTGTGGTCTAGTATCCCGAAGAGGAAATACATCGGGTACTCCGAGAGCCGCTCAGACGGGTGTTTCCCTTTCTGTCAAACGACTTCCTAGACAAGACAGCTGTACACCATCAAGCTGTTGGCAGGGCAGCAGACAGTTGTGACAGCCGCCACTTGTCTACATTTACGATCACGACACAGTCGCATGCCGTATAGGGCAATTGCAAGAGATGTCGAGACATTCTGGACGCCGTCTGTGTCCTGGGCTTGACCTTCCTAGCAGGGGAATACTTTGAATTCACCAGGGGATGGCACTGATCGGATGCAACCAAGCAAGGACTTCAGCTGAAACGAAACAACACGGCTCTATCCCTGCTACCAGGCCGCCTATGCTGGGATTTCTGCCATGTCTGCTCTGTCTTTGCGAGAGATGTACGTGCGAAGATGCTACGGTATCCTCATGGTGCGTGCTACCTCGCAGGGCATCGCAGGACGGAAGCCGTTGAGTGCATGAGTCGGCAACATCACTGACAATGTCGGCATGTCGTTGTGTCGTTTTCAGCGCTCGTCCCGTACGCTCAAAACAATTACGTCCATGCAATCAATGTTGGACTTGATCTAGGTCCACATTGACGGATCACAATTTATCAGAGAGAATCCATCAAGAACCTCATCCCACCACAGAGCGTGAAGAAGAAGTATTTTGGGTCGAGCGTGCAGACAAGCACAGTAGCGCGGACGACTTCAAACAGCGGCCTTGGAGGAATTCTGCAAGCACTTAAGTTATGTCGAGGCTAGAGATGAACGGCAATACTCTATACAAATCGACCAAACTCTGTCAAAGGAGTTGAGCATTGTAAAGGATCAAAGCTAGAGTAATTGGCTTTTCTGATCGATCACGATATACGGACCAAACATCGGCACGCGCACTCGGCTCAGCAAACTCATCAGGGTCCCACCCTTGGACGTTGTCGAAAAGACGGAATAGTCTGCCCGCTTTGGACTTATCCATGCGAGTGCGCGTGGTGCCAAGTAAGTACCCACAGGAATTGGTAGACACGGTAGACAGACGGGCCTGTCATCCCAAGACGCGACAATGCTGCCATTAGCGACACCACATGATACGGGTGGCAATGGAAACTTGAGGGGGGGTTGCCTTTTTTGGTGGTGTCAAGGAGAAGTCTGACGCCACATCTTCTGCCAACTTGACTCCTGTCAATGTTTCCATTGAATCGGAGACAGATTAGTGACAGGTTGTCTTCTTTTGTGGTGTGAAAACTCTCTCTGGTTGTGACAAAACCCAAAAACGAAGTCCTGGCCGGCCATGACCGAGGCCTTACACAAGTGTCGCACACAACTCTTTTGCGCCGCCCGCGGCCCAGCGGTTCGAGGAGCTTCTACAACGACTGGGTACATGATACGAAAAGGCGCCCCCAGAGAACCATAGACACACACACACGCACACGTAAACCAAACAAAAGCTTCCGCATCCCCCAAACCGGGGCTCCAATGCCGAGGCCCGCATTACCGGGATTCCTTCTGGGATCGCCCGCTCCTCTGCATTTTCCGAGACCTGCGTGCTTGGGGCGCAGCGGAAGACCCCCCTACTTGTTCGCTTGTCGGTGAGGACTGGGCCAAAGAAAGAGAGATGAGTGAGATTTGGGAAATGCACTCGCCGCGGGGCTTTGCAAGCCTGCAGCCCACGCAGCCCAACAGGGCTCATGTCTCGAAAGCTGACCACCTCGGTCGGCCATGCAGAATAAGCAATGACGACAGCTGGGGTTGGGGCAGGGGGTGTTAGTAGGTAGTTGTGGGCAAGATTGACGACGTCTTTTCTCCCGGCGTGAAGATACCATAATGGGTGTGGGACTTTGGCAAGTGGAATCATTGATGACATTGTGGAATTATGGCTATGTTTGTTGGTTCTCAGTGAAGGGATATGACATGGATGAGTTCAGCCTTGATTCCTCTTGTCTGATTGAAGACCCAACAGTACCACGATCAGGAGGTTCAAGTCAGTCTGACATCTAAATGCAATGTGCCTCTGTCTCATAGGGCCTGGATTCCTATGCCCTTGAGCACCAGAGTTCCTGAACACCAAAGGTCCCTCATGATCCGTAGACATCCAACTGTGGTGCTCCAACACTGGGTGCCTTTTCAATCCAACGGTCTTGGCAAGAACCATTCCCAGCCCTGGTTGCCTGCATCCTCGTATCATTTCGAGGATTGCATATGCGGGCAAGTCAATTTCAAGCCCGTTAAGGGATGGCTTCTCTCTGCCCTCTCGTCTGACAAGCATGAGTAGCAAACGTAAGGCTGCCTTGGCCTTGCCGGTGCTTGTTCCCTCTCTCGTCCATTTTGAACCAATGTACGTTGATGTAATTGACTCGTCTCGTGTCTTACATGGGCTCTTTCCCGCTCCAAAGATGCCTTGTATTTGCTTTGCTCCGTGCCGTACCTTGCCTTGCCTCGCTTCCCTTTCCCCCCATGTTCAGCTCGTCATCTGTTCGCGTCGCGAGGAGCGTATTGAAATTGGCTTGTCCCGAAATCGCGAAGGGACCGTCTCGTTTCTTGGATTGCACCGGTACCCGCACAGGTGCAGAGGCGAAGGCGGAGCGGGCGGCCATGCACGGCGTTTCTGCAGAGGCACGTTCGCTCGACCGAGGCCGGCATGGTGTGGGCGGGCGGCTACCGTATGTATGAGCTTCCCCGCTGGTCGATCCATTGGGAATTCGATCTTCGATTTCTGGTGTCGTGTTACCCCAGTTCGAGTACCGTCAGCTCTTCCAGGCCAGCCCTTCTAGTCTTTGAAGATGGGGAAACTGAGAATCGTGATGTATGTCAGCTTCTTGCTCTCAGCATCCTTGAACGAGGCAGCCTGAAGATGAATCCAGGGTATCCTGAGGGCCTTTGACAGAGCTGAGGTCTGTTCCCAACGGCCCCCGCGCGCGCTGTCAGCTGGTGTCCGTCTCTTGTCGAAGCCATCGTGTCGGTACTACGGTTGATGCGGTTGAATTTGGCTTGATGCCCGACGGGACCCCGTCCGAGAGCAAGCGTCGTTCGATTGGATCTTTCGTCTTGCAAGGCTGAAGGAGGAACCGCGGTGGTTTCCCCTTTTGTTTCCTCCCGCTTCCATCGAGCCATGATGTAAGAGCGCGTTGCTAGAGTCGCCGAGGAAACCTACCGAGGGGGCCGACCGACCGATACCGATGTGGGTCCCATGTTCCTCGTCTCCCTGCCGGGGCGCCGGGTGCGAGGCTCTTCAGGAGTTGCCCGAGAAGACCGAAGATGGAGTAGGAAAGCGTCCGCGGAACGACGTCGCTCAAAAGGAGGTCGGGTGCGGTTTCTGGCCACCAGCGTTGGGAAAGGTGCAAGTGATTCTCGGCAATCTGCAGCACCATTCCATTTGGCCAATTTCTTTACAAAGTTGGAAAAAGGCTCTGCAGATCAAGGGATAGGTTGACGTCCGAGTTTCCTGTCTCGCGGTAGTGCCCACGGACAATCACGGAGTTGACAACTTCGGACCCCCAACTAAGCGTCGTTGCGCGGTTGCGGCCACCCCTTCGGACGGGGGGAGGAGCTCGACGGCGCCACCAACAGTTCGATTCCATCTCTCTCTTTTTTGTTTTTGTGAATACTTTTTGTCCAAACTAATCACGTCCGAAGAAAACTGCTAGCCGGACATGGAGCTGCGCGATCCCAAGACGGGATCTCACTGTTGCATCGTCGGGCGAAGGCGAGTTGACACACCCCACGATTCTGTACAAGTCGTTCATGCACAGCGAGAAGTTCGTCCATTTTTATCCCGCACCCCCTGTTCTGGTCCCTTGCTTACAATATTGAACGTCCAAGTAATGCTTCTGATAGACGTCGACTCCAAACTGTTCTGGCACGTCTGTGAAGATTCATGGGCTGACGGCTAGCTGTGGCCAACGCCGAACACGATGGATGGGCTCTACGGACACTTGCGTCTATGAAGTCCGGGAATTTAAAGGTGTCCGCAGAGAAAAGAAAGAACCGCAAGGAAGCTTGACAGTTCTGCCGTATGTGCCCCGTCGGCAAGCTAAGCCTTTCGCGGCTCGGTAACGTGCTGATCGTCAGGTCTGAAGCATGGCCAAGGAGCCGCAATGTCGCCAACGGGACGTCCAGGGTAGGGATAGCGTCGTCCCCGGACGGACGTATGCGCGCAGTGCTCCTTCTATTTTGTCGTGCAGGACTAGATGAAGGTGTCCGGTGATTATAGGACCAGGTGAAGGAGACCCAGCTCTCGATCCTTCAGTAGGGTTTCCTCGGTGGCTTGGTTGTTTCTAGTCAAACGGCGCTTCCTCTTCAAGAACGGTCTCATGGTGTCAAGTATAGAAGTGTCCGTCTTTGAGCTTCTCTTTGATACTGATCAGGATGGACGGCCCGGTCTGGAGTAGAGTCGAGCTGCAATGTACAGTAAATTGTGTAATGTGGACTCCAGCTGCTGTTGCTACCCGATATCCAATACTTACCAGGGCCTTGATGCTGTAAACCAATCTTTGTTGTCCGGACATTGCAACACAATGGATTGTGGTCTAGATGTTCCCAAGTCCGCAGTCGGTCATGTTTGAGATGTCGTGCCCGAATTGACCGGTCTATCATGCCAGTAAGCGTCTTTCCCGTTACATTCTCGCCCCTTTGGGCAACATGTCTGTGAAGTGTATTACACACTTTCAAGGATCTCAATCCGTAGAGTATTGTCCCGCCAGTCGCCTGACGATCTTGACCTCTCCCAATCTCCCAACCCCGGCCCTGGGCAACGGAGTAGGAAGCCGTTCCCTGCCTCGCCCTGCTTGCCAACCATGGTTCCTGCCTCCGAAGCCCCTGATCTGATGGAGTGAAGAGAACGCCATCGGAGACGAAGGCCGGAAACGAACAGCCTGCAAAATGGGAAAGGTAGTCGTTGTTTCTTCTTAACCGCAGGAAGCAGGTTCCGGTGCGGCATTCCGGTGCGTAGCTCCGGAGTTGCGCGTTTCGTGCCACGCGTGTGCAGTTGACCACTGCGATTAGCCGCAGTCTTTTGTCTCCTTCTCTAACACATTGTCTCTGGACTCATCTGTATAGGTCTGTCAGCTTGTAGTTCAAGCAACTGAAAATAGACTCTGGCCGTTGGCAATCTGGTCCCAGTCTGGTGATAATCCTGGCCAGTAGGCGCGTCGGGCTATGGAAATCTCGTATGGATTCGGTTGGCCCTTTGCTATTTCGTCCGGTAGCTGCGTTCTTGGCGTAGGCCGGTTGCCTTGTCGACTCGGTGATGTGAGGGCAAGTCCGTACCCGAACGCTCCCTTTAGCCCCATCGTAAGGTGTCGAAGGAGCGTGAATGACGACGCACGGTCGAGACGTCAACCGTCTATCAAATTTCCCTCGGATCACCGACATCAGAATGATTTCCAGATGGCAGTTCTAGGATTAGCCCGTTCCAGTCTCCCTCTCTTGCCTTCTCTGTATACCCCTCTTGTCCGGCTGCCGATTCTGTTTCCATCTCTTGTCGTTCCTCTTCTTGTTGTTCCCTTCAGACAATTGCGTCCAGACGAAACCCAGAAGTTCTCCCCTCGCTACCATATTCAGGAGAAGCCTTACGCAAGCGCGACGTCAATCTGAGACCCGTCACTGGATAGGGCCGGCCGGTGCCAGGAGAACATATAGCGCGGAGCTGGCCGACATCCTATGAGGTTGAGATAGAGGGTGCGCCGGAAGTCGACGAGAGCCAGTCAGCGCAAGCTGCACTTGCATCTCTGAAACGCAGACGTGAACGCCTCAGGAGGCATCCTCCCACACCCACTTCTCTTGCCCGTGGACTAGATGGAATTAACCGTATTCTTCCAGCCATACAGGACTCAAATACACACCCCCGTGATCAACGATGCCGCGCGGACTCAACTGGGCAAACGACAAGTGAAAAGAGAGCTTCAAGCAAAAAAGCAACTAGACTCTTTCGTGACTGGGCTAGAGTAAAGAGATGCAGGGAATGAGAGGGGGAGGAGAGGCGGAGCCAGGACCCAATGCAAGTCTGGAACGGACTTCTGTCACTACTAGCAACTTGGACAAATGAGAGGGGAGGACTCAGAAAGAGATACATGATTCCCAGTGGGGGTTAAGGAAGTATACTGGACTATATTGCGGTGAGTCGTTGATCTCTTCTTCTCTTCTGAGCCCCTGTTATGCACTTCCTCGTCTTTTCATTCCTTCTTTTCCCTTGGCCGGCCTTCTCGGTCATCGGATGACTTCTTGTTGACCGAGGGTGAGGGATATACAATACCCTGGCTTGAGCTGTTGTCCGATATTACGGCGGCAGCAGGTTAGGCGATGATGGGACAAGATCGTCCGTAAAGTGACGGATCTTGTACAACACCCCCAGCATCTTAGCTTGCTGTGCCTCTGGTCTACTCCAGGTCTGTTTACCCCATCTGCCTCCGCTCTCTAGTCTATATATCTCCTCTGTCTTCCCCCCATCATCACCTATTCCTATGTTGACGACATACCTTACCCCATTACCTCTCCCGATGTCATCATGTGCGGCGTTGACGAGTCGCGGGTCGACACTGGGGACTACCCTTTGAAAGAGGGTTCTCACCTCGCCAGACAACAGCTACCTGGGAAGTGCTGCGGCTCAGAGCTCTAAGGCATCTGGATGGGCCTCGAAGGGGCCATAGACGTCGGGCAAGGAAATGCCTCGTTCGACCAAAGCATCAGTGTCCGCACCAGCCGAGGACGACAACATCATGACAGTCTTCGGGACATCCGTGAGGGCGAGAAGAGAGGCAGCAAGGGTGGGATGCCCAGAGACAATTGTCTCCACAACATGCGGAGGAGCAGATCCGAGAATACGCTGGGCTTCGGACGGAATAGAAGAGGAGGACCGGTCAATATCATGAGTTGCCCCGAGGGCTGGAGTGTCGCAGAGGAGTCATTGGAGGAGGTGGCTATGATGGTTCCGATGACAGCAATCGCCGCAAGTCGAACGACGAAAGTTCCGACAATTGTGGCCGCGCCAAGGGACGATGACATGGGATTTTCGATACTTGAAGCCCGGATCAGTGACAGGAGGAGGGGACCCCAGGCCAGATGGATGGAAAAGAGAAAGAGCCGCAGGAAAGGGGTTGGTGACGAACGTCGCGACTTGGAAGGAGGAAACTCTTCCTGGGACAGCAATCAAGCATCGAGGGTCGGCAAGGACATACGGGGGGCCAAGCCGCCGGCATGCGTTCGACCATGGTTATCCTGGAAAAGAACCAGGGTGCCGAAAGGCGGAGAAAGGGTGTTAACTGGAGCAGCCGAAAGCGAACCCTGTTCGACGACAGTGCCGACAATGTCGATACCAAGCACCAGAGGAAGGCGAGAAGCAACATTGAAGACGTCAAGGTCGCAAAGCCTTTGGTCGAGAGTAAGGAGGCCGGTCGCTTGGACCACGGATCAGGACCTCTCCTGGGCCGGGATGAGGGAGTAGTTGGGCTGTCGCTTTTTGCCTACAGCGACAGAGGACAAAGTGACCTGAGGAACGGTGTCGATGGAGTCTGGCAGGGTGGGCATCTTCATCGAATGAAGAGTTCAAGAGAGTGGAATAGAAGGATGCAGTGGAAAATTACTGAAGGAACAGAGGCTCAACCTCGACTTGGTCGAGCAACAACTTATATCCTCCCTGGGCTGAAGTCGTGGTGTCGTTGGCTAGAAGGACGAGAGGCGTGTGAACGGCGTCGAATTGAGACAAGAATCCTAAAGGATCACGACTTGAGGGTAGCCATCATGAAGCCGGTCGTGGGGTCACTGCGTTAATGGATTTTTGTAGCTTCCGCCCCGGCCTACAAGATAAACGGCTCCGATTCCGGCAACGGGAGAGATGTAGCCATCAGGAGGATGGAGCCACAGGACAGGGCGACTAAGATGAGGACTATCCAACAGCACCAGCAGCAACAGAAGTAGCAGCGAGCATTTCTGTCACCATTCTTTCTCTTTGGCTGATGTGTCCTCTGCGGCGGAGTTGACGTCTGCTTCGCAAGAGAGCCACGACTGGAGCTGCGAGATCTGGACATACCGCCGGCCATATGAAGTTTGTGAGTCCAAGGACCTGTCGGCTAGTCGGGCGGTGTACTGTCAAGCTATCGGGGTATAAATCTTCCCGGCGGCTTAAGTCGGACTGTACTCCGGGGCGGGATAGCAGGAAGATTCTCTTCAGGTATCCTATCTGCGGTAAGTCACACTGGATGTGGATAATCTCGCGCTTGCAGGAACTCACAAGAACGCACGTCACCGTCGTCAAACTGACTATAAGTTCGAAAATTTCCGTGCCCTATTTTTTGTCTTTCTTTTGCTTCTGAGGCGTTTTCGCAAGTGCTGGGAAATGAAGTTGACACCTTCGAGAACAAGTCGGTGGGATGCACTTGCACCGTAAATGTGTCTCACTCGAGCAACTTGAATGAGTCCGTTCCCATGACATCGTAGCTAAGCTCAGGTTCCGCACTGACTTCATCGTGGGTCTGAGCGTGTTTGTGCTCCATGCGGCCCGGCGAAGACAAATGAATGGGAAGAAGAACACTTGACACCGAGGTGCCAGCTCCGGTCATAACCCGGATTTGAGAGCGCACGCATAGCCCGTTTCTCATGGCTCATGAGCGCTGGTCTTAGGAGCTAGATCTCCGGATCGTCTGGAGTTCTTCCCGCCGGCATCTGCTGCCGACTCCTCAGGTCAACGACACATTCGCGGTTGCCATCTCATGGCGTTTTTTGTCATCGCAAACAAGCGACCAGTCGTGTGTTCCTCACTGCTACCAATCAGCCCCAAAAGCATGAGGTTTCTCGGTGGTCCTAGTGGTCTATCTGTTCAGTCCGATCAGCTCCGATCACATATTAGATTTCAGTGACTGCACATGAGCTTATTTCATTGATAAGAAATCAAATTGTTGAAGAAAGTCTTACTACTGGTTAACGGAAGTCTTAGCCAGCTTGGATATGAATAAATGGTTGGTTGCACTGATGACGATTAAGATGCTTTGAATTGGACCAGATGTCAGTGGTTCAAGACTTGGGCGGGAGCTCCCTTGTGCAAGTCCCAATTTGCAATGGAGAGTAAATTCTAAGGGATTAAACCCTCCCAAAAGGTAGCGATCGCGATGCAAATTTGACACCGAAGTTGCGTTTGATTCCAATAATGAGAGTGAAGTTGTAGTCAATGACACCGAAGGCGCCGGGGGATGCATTGAGTTTCGATGACTAAGCTCGGGTAATCTGCGGGTCTTCCCCAAGCGCGGGTCGCATTTTGGTGGCAGCTACCGTGATTCCCAAGTCCCGGGAGCTCCAGTGTCCCCAAATTCCATTTCGAAAATCTTTAGGAGCTTCAAATACCGGCATTGAGCGTCACCACATGCCGCGCTTAGTTTGATTTGGTCTGGAAATGCCCAGGTACGTCCATTTGAAGCTGTTCCCAAGCAGATTCGGAACTAAATGCCCTCAAGAACCCCTCGAGCAGAGCACTGAACCCACACCATGAGGGCGCAAATAGCCCGGCATGTCTATCGACGGGTCCTCGTTCCTAGGGGCGGCATCCCCGCCTGTTCGATTCTCTCCCACTCAGCGTGTCGTCATACGCATCTCCCGGTAACATCGACGATATCCCTCTCTCGACGAACCCCGCGCCGGACGTTCTTTGGCATCCTGCAAAAGCCCCCAAGACAGATCAAGAAGCCAGAGTATGAGCCCGGGTGGACGACGGTCTTGACATGGAGGAATCGCCTGTTGGAAAGCGTACGGCCACCATCGAGAACTGAGCTGGTTGAGGCATTTCGGGATCTGTTCGCATACAAAGTGCGCTTCAACATCGTCGTCAATAGCACTCAGGCCTTACACTGTCGCAATCTGCTGAGATACCTGATCGAGAATAAGGACGACGAGCCGGGACCGGGTCTGACTTTGTCAGAGTTGACGAGTGCGCGGGAAGCTTTGCTGAAATTGCCCAGAGAGGATACCAAAGACCATTTGGAATTCTCCAAGCTCTTATATGATGCGATCAAGGAGGAAAGAGCATTGGATCCCACGGATCCTGGTGCTGCAGAGGACTTTGAGTCGTACCTAGTCGCCCTGACATTATTTGGCGCATCTCCTGAGGCCTTTTCCATTTTGCAGGAACATTGGGCTCAGTTACCTGAAGCCGAGCGACCTGGCGCGCAGAATCTTTGGGTTAATGTCCTGCAGGGACTGGCAGAAGAAGGTCGGGAGGCAGAGCTTGTGGCAGCTGTCACAAAGGCCGAGATATTTGGCTTGCCTTTCACGTCAAGTTTTCATGAGATTATGACAACTTTCTTTGCGAAGAAAGACAACGTTTTGGAGACCAAGAAGTGGTTTCTAAGGCCGGCTCACAATAATGAGCATCCAAGCCCTAGGACGTTCAAAGAAATCTTACATTTTTCTGTGAGAAACAACCAGCGCGGTTGGACGGCGCCAATCTTCAAAAAACTTGTTGACGCAAACCCGAGCAAAGAGCATTGGGATGTCATCTATCAATGGGCGGTACTATCCATGGGCAAGGGGCTTGATGACATCAAGAGCATGTTCGAAGTTGTCGCTCGCCACAATCCAGACGATAGCTCTTTCCTGCCAGACACCCAAACGATCAACGGTCTTTTAGAGGTCGCAGTTGAGAAAAGCGACCCTTATTTAGCAGACAGGCTTGTTTCGTTTTCGAGCGAGCTCAGCATCCGCCCTGATGCGACGACATACCTTCTCCAGATGGACTTCAAGATCCGGGCAAAAGACTTGTCAGGGGCCAGGGCGGCCTACATGCAGCTCCCAAAGACAGAGCTGAGCGGGGAAGACGACTTGCCCTTGATCAACAAGTACCTCCAGGCGCTATGCTACCAAGCGAAACCGAATTTGACGGCGATCCGCGAAATGTTGGACATCTTGGAGGACCGAATCGTAACATTGGATCCAGAAACGGTGGTTGCATTATGCACAGTATTCCTCAAAAACGACCAACAGTTCGAAATCATCGACACACTATCGTTGAACGTCTTTCAGCACAGTAACGAACAACGACGATCCATCAGAGATGCATTTGTGGCGTATTGTTTGGACAGAAAAAACAGTACAGCAAGAGTTTGGGATGCCTACTCTATCCTCCGCCAGTTCTTCCAGGAAACCAGCGTTGAAAGTCGTCTCCAGCTCATGAACGCATTTTTCGACCGCAAGCGCTCTGACATGGCTATCCATGTGTTTGGTCACATGCGGCAACACGTCAACCCGACATTTCATCCCACCAGCGAAGCCTATATTCAATGTTTTGAAGGTATGGGCAGGTGTCCCGACTTGGACAGCACCAAGTTGGTTCATAACATGCTGAAGATGGACACGAAAATTCAGCCCAGCACAAAAATGTTCAACGCATTGATGATTGCTTATGGAGCATGCAGGAAACCAAGTCTAGGACTGGAGTTCTGGCAGGACATCGTTCGTTCGGCAGAAGGCCCCTCATATAACAGTCTAGAGATTGTGTTCTCCCTCTGCGAAGTCAAGGCCTTTGGCGACCAGATTGCCAGGGACATTTGGAAGAAGATCGAAAAGATGGAGGTCGATGTCCCACCAGCAGTCTTTGCCTCTTACTGTGGTGGCATTGCAGGCAATGGCAATCTGCAGGAGGTGCAGAGCACAATCAGAACCATGAAGCGAGCTGTTGGTTATGGGCCTGACGCAATGACGTGCGAAAATCCCTTTCACCTTTTTTCCAGTTTCTAACTAACTTCCGCATAGGCTTGGCATCCCATTCAACGCATTGCCTGGGCAAGGCTTGCAGAGGGAGTTCGAGGCATGGGCTAAGAAGCAGTTCCCAGAGGAGTGGGCAGAAGTGGAGAAGTTCCGCTACTATCACACATCGGAGAAGCTGAAGAGGTTCAAGCTACAGCGTGTGCTGAAGGCATGATGTGTACAATAAAATACCGGAGGAGCTTCTTGTATCTGTACATTTATAATAGACGCCAAGATATTGTACAATTCATACACGGGAGACTCTCCCAATGTCCGGAGACAAAACCATACGCCCTACAGGTTATCCGACCCCTCTGAGCTCTTTGAGTCCTTTCAAGTTTCTACTTCCACGACGCGTTGAGGCGGAACCTCTTCTTCAGCAGCTCGGGGTGGTGGTGCACACTAGGGTGGATACCCATTCCAATCGCTCTCCTGATGGCCTTCGCCATCTTCCTTTGGTTCGTCGGCTTCAATCCCGTGTCCTTGTTGTGTTTGATCTGTCCGAAATTCGTCATGTATTCGGAAATCATAGAGAAATTCTGCAACGAATGGTCAGTGTTCTGAAGACTTTGAGTATATCATTTCAACGTACTCTGTAATGATCCAGGGGGTTGATTCCCAACAAGTCAACAACGTCAACCGTGAGGGACTTTCCCTTGCGCCATTTCTCCATCTCAACAGGGCTGAGATCGTGCGGCGCGTATACTTCGCCGGAGCGCCAGCGGCGTGGCATCTGCTTGATGTAGTCGTCGCTGATCTTTTTCTCGCGGAGGGACTCGACCATGGTGCGTTTCCGAGCGGCAGCTCCTTCCATGCGGGCCTTGCTTCCATTGTTGATGAGACCACGGATACGATCGGCAGAGTGCACCTTGGGTTTCTCGTCGAGGTTTAGGAGGTTTGAAACCGGATCTGAGGACTCTGTAAAGTTTGACGTCAGCTATTGCGCGATGGAGTAATAGAATAGGGAGGCATTGACGTACGGGCGGCGGCAGGAGTCGATGAGAACGGGCGCGCGATCCGGGCCATCAAGGCGCTTGGTGCCTTAATGGCCGAAACAAGTGGTAATCTGGGCGGCATGGCTAGTTTTGTGAGGATTTGTTCAACGTCCCAGTGAGGTGTGGGCTGTCGCGCGATGTTGAGGCTGTCACGGTAATTTTTTGGTAGGCCGACGGAACCTCCCGCCCCACTCGTCCGATAAGGTTCCGCGGCGATAAGGAATTTTGTCCCTCCAGTTCCAGAACTTTTCTTTCCCGCGGCTACTCGTTACCGTTTGCAATCACCAAATCGAACTAAGAATCCGCGACGACAGCAGCCCACCATGGTCCGAAAACTTAAGTATCACGAGCAGAAGCTTCTGCGGAAGCACGACTTCATCACATACAAGCAGGTACCGTGATAAACCGCACCCCTCCCGTGCAGCAGACCGAGGCGCAATTGCTAACAGGAAACTACTAGGATGGCAACCACCGAGATGCCGCAGTGGTACGGCACACTCCATGGGAGAAGATGTGCGCAACACAGTCTGACATGCGAATAGGTGCGCAGATACATGATTCAGAAGCCTGAGGATTATGTGAGTATTGCTCCCGAAGTCCGCATCGCGAAGCACCGCTAACGAACATGGGCAGCACAAATACAACAGGCTATGCGGCGTAAGTTCACCGAATATCCCTCCCGAGTCCGAGATCGAATACGCATCGAAACATAGACTGACACGGCTCCGCAGTCCATCCGTCAACTGGCCCACAGAATCAGTCTCATGCCTCCGGAAAACGCGGCCCGCCGAAAGCATGAGCAACTGCTCCTCGACAAGCTGTACGACATGGGTGTTCTTTCCTCGGCCTCGAAGCTCTCGGCCATTGAACATAATGTCACAGTGAGCGCCTTTGCAAGACGGCGTCTCCCAGTCGTCATGACTCGCCTTCGGTATGGGAAAATACTATCATTGCTTGCCTCTCTGGGCATGATGCTAACGGAGATGTTGCAGCATGGCCGAAACCGTACAGGCAGCAACGAAGCTCATCGAACAGGGACACGTTCGTGTGGGAACGGAAACTTGTGTCGATCCGGCGTTCCTGGTAACCCGCAGCATGGAGGACTTCGTTACATGGACCGTGGGCAGCAAGGTCAAGAGAAATATTATGAAATATCGCGACAAGCTGGACGACTTCGAGCTGCTGTAAGGCGGGACGATTTGCTTCCGGATGACTGGCTTGCCGTCATGGTGGGACATGGATTTGCGCAATATTTGGAGGTGTTATGGAGTTAAAGGGGGTGGGACATCAAAAGCATTCGACCTATCGCATTCGCAGAGTCTTTGCGTAGCGGGCCTTGAGTCAGCTCCGATGCTCAGAGAACGACTGGCGAGGATATCGGGAGGAATCCCATTACTGACATATTGCCCGATGCGCAAAGCTCAAGCAACTCGAACATCTGGCACACGGCATGTGGCGGGGTCTTCAGAACAGACCAACAATAACAATGAAATTTGTCGGCAAATAGGTATATGAAGGTTTCTATATTTGAGATGGCTCCTTGGCGAAAGCAGCCTCCAATTGGGTCAACCAGTACCTATATTCGACACTGTCAGCTCATCACATCTGAAGTATACTGAGGAATGTGAGCGAATCGTCAATATTTACAAGCAAAAGAGCAAGGTTTCGTCGCAGAAGCACGTCATGCTGCGGGCTTGTGCTGCGCGGGGCGAGCAGATGAACACTTTGTGGACGGATGAAACGGTCGCAACGTTTGGCCGCATCTCAGTTCAGGACTATGAGACTATCGCATGAAAACGAGGGCTGAGAGGCCTGGACGAGCAGTCCAGGCCACTACCTAATCGGGAAACTGTTGAGACGAAGCCGGGCGACTGTAGAGAGTCAACTCGCAAAGAGGAAGAGAAAATCCCGACTTTGTCCAGGATGGCCATGCAGTCCCAGCTCGGAACAAAACTTTCCAACCCTACAACAGACAAAAGAAAACGTGCAGAGTCATTGAAGATAACTCTATGAGGCTGAGAAGGGTGTTTTGCACGGACGCTCTCGAGAAGGGACGCCGAATAAACAATGGATTATCCCAGTCTTGAAACAGGGAACATGACCAAGTGATACTCTGAACCGACGTTCTGGATGGCGAAGATCCGATCTCCGCCAATCGAAGCTTGTATTCCGGCTGGTATCTGCAGTCATCGTCTACTCTCTGTGTCTGATGTTTTGCACCTTCTCTTGATCTGTGGGCGATCTCAACATCAGCGCACAGGGAAGCTGAAGACTTTATTTGTTTGAACGGATGAATCGGGGCCGGAAGACTACCCAGCCGCGACGTTCCATGATGGCTTGTTGGTGTATGATATAATAGCCATCGCCCCAGGAGCCCCCCAATCGCTCCCGATGTTGCGTTCGGGAAGCAACTTACACATTCTTTGATAATACTATAGTCCGCTGGTCGACTAATACGCTCCTTTTTCCCACAAACAGTCGCTAACCCCCCCATTGAAAATAAACATACCATCGACGACGATCCTTAAAATTGACCTTCGTTTTCTCTCTCGCAAAACTGACTAAAACGCGATCTCGGAACTTTCAAGACGTCGCATAACACGAATACGCGCAAGGATTCGAAAATGGCTGTCTTGAAATATGCCTTCTTGGCCTCCGCCGCTCTTTACACCGTCAGTGCCCATGGCACAGTAAACGGCATCATGGCGGATGGAGTCTTGTAAGCCGAGTCCCAAGATCTCACTCGCCAAAAGCTCATCTTCACTAACCCGATATTTTTACCTTTCCAGCTATGAGGGTTACAGTCCTCAGATGCAGTACAAGAAGCCTCCGCCACAGGTTGTAGGATGGTCCATCCCAAAGGACCTGTCTAACGGTTTCGTCACCGTAGACAAGTACGCAGAGGCGGACATCATCTGCCACGTTGGCGCGGAACCGGCCCCGATCGCCGCAAAGGTGACGGCGGGCTCCAATGTCACCGTCTTCTGGACCGACTGGCCCGAGTCGCACCACGGGCCGATGATGGACTACCTGGCCCCCTGCAACGGCGACTGCGCCAAGGTCAACAAGGCCGACCTGCAGTTCTTCAAGATCGACGCTGTCGGCGTCGTCGACGGCGCCAAGGCGCCCGGGAAGTGGGGTTCAGACGACATGCTCTCCAACAACAAGTCGTGGACAATGACGATCCCGGCCAACATCGCCCCCGGCCAGTACGTCCTCCGCCATGAGACGATCGCGCTGCACGAAGCTGGTCGCGAGGGTGGCGCACAGAATTATCCGCAGTGCCTCAACATCGACGTCCAGGGCGGCGGGTCCGAGAAGCCCCCCGGCGTCAAGGCGACGGAGCTCTACAAGGCCAACGACGAGGGGATCAAGTTCAACATCTACAAAGATAACCTTGAATATTCTATCCCGGGACCCCCCATGATGGGCGCCGCGCAGAAGCCCACTCGTCGGCGGAAGAGGGTGGCTGTCATGTTCTGAGGACGATGAGGGTGCTCACAGGCTTGTGTATAAATCGTGTTACTGTTATGTATTTGTACGAACGTACATTTCACGATGCATGATGGGATGGATAGGGCGGGAATCGCTGCTTCTTTTCTTTTTCTTTTTGGGGCTCAACCAACTTTGACACGCTGGCCGTGCAAAGTCTTTCCGTTGAGCTTCATGTTTCCTTGACGAATGTTCGATATCCTTGGCATACCGCCTGTGTATACAGAGCGATCTTGTGAGAGGGAGTTCAGGAGCAAGCGAGCATCCATGTGCGTATATGAGATTTCGCTGTGTTTCATTACTGTACATATAGTTCTTGTGAGTGATTGAGTGTAAATGATCACACAATGAAACCTCAGATGAGTGTCAACCAAGACATTGTCCTCCTTGCCACCACGGGAACCTGCACACTCCTCTTTTTGTGTCTGACTCTAGGAAAGGTTTGAACCACAAGTCTTCCTTTTTATTCGTCCAAGTAGTCGGCCGTGATGAGGACTCAAGTCTGAAGGTTCAGCTCCGTACCCGAATCCAAGAACCTCTTCTCATCCTCGACGTTCCTGGGAACCAAATATCGCGCGGGCTCTCTCTCTCTCTCTCTCTTTTCTAGGGTAGAGGGCCGGACGCTGCGGTACTTTTCCCATACTTTTCCCTTCGACACGGGTCACACGGATGCACAAGGGGCCCCGGACCCGGTCGATCTTCAAATAAAGAATACGAAATTCCGAAGCACGGAGGACGTTCTTAAGAGATCTCACATATTACTGATCTGCAACGAAGTTCAGGGTCTGCCCTTCTCTGTGCCCCCCTCCCGTACCCCATCGCCACATGGCCCCGTCCATAATATTTGCTCTCTTATGATTTGTTCCTTGGGATCCATGCCACGGCTTTTGGGTTATCAGCGTCTGCGTATGATCTACGGGCGCACCGACTTTGAAGCTTGGCGAAGACGTTGTGACATTGCCTGATGCTGCGGGAAGCGTTTATCGTATGAAGTCATTCATTTTTCCTCATTACAACACATAGGCAAGGAGCCTTTATTGTGTGATAGCCAAAACCTCGTTCGCTACATGTCAACGACAGTTGTTCTGTGGTGAAATCAAATCCCCCTTGCCTTCGCTTCTATGCTTCTTCTTGCCAGCCACATTCACTTCATATCCAGTGGATTGCTTGCATACTTTAGAGGCACGAACGCTATTTGACTGCGTTTGTCTGGGGCAAAAGCTACAGATGCTTGGATTAGTTTGACTTCGCCCTCCTTGATATATCGTCTTTCCAAACTCTCGCAGAGAAAAGGAGGGTGGGAAGGAGGCATGACGGTTCAATACACGACGGGTCGTAATTTTGGCCACCAAGAAAGTGTTCTCTCTCATCGATTTAACATTCCCGACTATACTGGGAGAATTTAAGCATATTGTGTAGTCCGAAAAGAAACACAAGACCAATTCCATAATCTTGTTGATGGCACCTAGAGGAGTAAGCCAGAAGCATACTCAGAACCATTAGTCTTTTCGATATATCCATCAAGCAGCATGAATCATTCATTTCCAGGCTTTCTGGAATGAAGAGGGTGGATCAGCGTGAGCTGTGGGCGGCGTCAGAGAGAATGTCGTCGCAAAGCTCATGCTATCGTCAAGAAACAGTAGGCATTTCGATGCTTCGCGGCGCCAGCCACCCCCCACGCCTGGCAACTGAAACTTGTCGGCGATACCCCCCTCACTAAGGTAACCCGTTTACCTTTCATAGGTTATGAAACGCTACCTACTTCATTGGACACCATCTTCGTAGAAATGGCGTTTTACATCGCGGTGAAGACGGCTAAGTCGGCGAAACCAGTGAAGATTTTATTCGAAAGCTAAGCCTTCAAGCTCGCCGTAGCTCGTCATCTTGATCTGTAGTGCGAATGCTTACACTCAAAATCTTGCATTGCTGTCGCCTCGACCATGACCATTGAGACTGCGTGGTAATTGCAATCTCCTGCGGAGGAGTCGGTCGACTTTGAGTTTCTTGACTATTGGTGATCTTCTTGACTTCGTGACTAGAGAAACATGTCTCATTGTGTATAAAAAAGCAGAGAGAAATGCAGATACTCAACTATTTTTCGTCTCTTGCCATTATCTTGGGATTGTGGTTGCTAGAATATGGACAAGCTGTCAGTCTCCATCGTTCTAGAAATTTACTACCTCCTGCCCTCCCGTATCAAATCTCCGCGCGGAACAGAGGCCAGTAGACCCAGGTGCAGACGGTGCTGATCTGTCCAGGTCTCTCGAGGGCTGAGTAATGTCCCCATTCCCGAGGAAATACCCCATGACGTAGAAGCTGGTCCAGGATTGCGAATGCCGGCAATCAACAAGAAGCAGGATGCTGCTGCGAGTATTTTCGTTGCGTCGTTTTTGGTGGCTCGCCGATACTGACGTGTCTAGATCCTGAAGGACCTCGGGTGTTTCAGTGCCCTCTTCATCCCACATTAAGAAGAAGTCTTGGTGTAGTATCCTCAGACGCAATAAGTCAAATACAAGACACCATTCATGCAATAGTTTGGTGGCATATTTCTCCCTAGGCCAACGCAACTGCGACCACCCAGTGATACTTTTACACTACACCCTCTACAGAGCTACAGCGAGAAAGCTGGTGCAGTAAGAGCAAGGTAAAGAACTGCAAAGAAACCGCTGACTCGTCACGACTGCGCTCTACGCGTTCCGAAGCACAGATCTGGAAGCCTTTAATTTTGATGCCTGTGATCCCAGAGCTTGCCCTCGACTTTCAACGAGCTGAACTCAGGTCTTTGACGGTGCGAATCGTAATCGGTTCAACCAACTCCATTAATTGCTCACTTAAGCATTCAATGGCAATCTTATGAAGTCTTTGGTGTGGTTCTTGGAATTTGACAGCATCGTTAAGTAATTGCGGACTATTCTGATGAGGCAGGTTGCTTCAGCCTACGCCTCCTTCCTCAATGCTCGCGGGTGCCCTCGTAATTCCGCTAGACTTGGAAGTACACATGGGAAGATTGGTGGATGTGTTTGAGTGGGGAGCGTTTCCGGATCTCAAAGAGAAAGCAGATGAGGATCCAGGCCAAGATCGTGTTCGTCAGTTCACGACTTGAGCAGCTTCTCACACCCAAATTGTCACATACGACCATACCCGTTGGAAAATTAGGGATCCCGTCCGCTCTCCCATATACAAGCTAACGAGGGCCGGATTAGTAGTTGGGTCGGTGACGACCAGCGAATACCTGGTGTTGTATGTTTTTGACGTTTTTGAGTATATGCAGATAGATCTCGTTGCTTAGTCGATATGGGGATATGCTATGGGCTATTTGGGCAACCCAAATATTTGGACATTTATCCATGGATGGAAGTTTTGGGTATTTGAATCTGTTTGTTGGGCAACCCAAATACCCACCCCAAGTCCACGGGCCCCTACGGGCAGCCATGGGTCCAAAATTTCTGAATCTCGATCACGTTGTCAACAAGTGAAATACATCATCAACAGTAACATCACAACCACCATTCATGGACAGACTGTGAGCTCGTTCGATACTTTAGCAGTCTCAGCGGGTTGACAGTGATGTGAGATGAATGACAGAAGACCGAGGAGCTTTCTAGGCGATGATCCATGGCACGCTTGGAGGCATTCGCCTTCTTTTACTCTCCTTGGGTGTGTTTTGGAGGCGCTACAAAGCGTAAAGAAATATACGTTCTCCGTATCTCACCCTTGAGAAAATCTGATTGAATCGGTAGTACGTCGATCAGGCCGCGAAGTCAAGATACGACGCCCGTCCCACGTCATCAAGTTGACATGAAGAATGAGGCCAAGGAAGATGGAGTGAGGCAACGCCTAGATAAGATTTGAGCACCAGGTTCCTTGAATATGCTAATATCCTAACGAGCTTCGAGAGCCTCAGGAATCTCGACTCCGCTTGTTGGACGTAAACTCGTCTAGCTGGGACACGAGCTGGTGGAGACGCCCACGGTTTCTTACAAATTCGGCAAAAAGAAAAAGGGAGATGATCTAGCTCAATAAGCCAAGAAACCGATACCTCAAATTTGATTACCCTTCGAATCGGACCTTCAAAGTTACAATAACTCTAGTCAGCTACATAGTTCGCGGGTGTTACCTGCTTTGATTAGAGCCCAGCCTCGTTATGTCGTGGCGGCTCCCGAGCGGCTATTCTCGACAACGGGAACCTTCATCTTACAAGCGCGTTGGCGCCACATGACCTGAAATAACGATGAGAGCAGTCCCGCAGCCGGGAATTTGCCTTCCTTTTACGTCGCCTCGATCTCCTCTTTCGCCTTCTCAAAGGCCTCGCCGTACACCTCCCGCATCTCGACCATGTCCTCGGCCTTTACGCTGCTGTAAGCCGTGGCATACAACTTCAGTTCGGCATGGTCAGAGGCCCACATGGCCAGAGTCTAACTCGCGGAGAAGCTGGACGTAATTCTCGTACACTTCTCGGTGAGATAGATTAAGGTGGATTACAGCTGTGCCGCTGCAATCGGTCAGAGGACGGATACTGGCGATTTCGCTCACCAAGGTTCGGGGACGCTTGTTCTATCTCATTTTCCTACCCTAAAGATATCCATGTGCCTCTTCTCATTTGAATTTTGTATCGTATTCATTTTGGAATAAGCGGTAGGTGAAAGCCAACAACATCCATCGGGGTGAAATCCTTGCTCCTTCTCGACTCTTCTGCTCACCTCAAAACTACTTAATCCAACCTGAACTAGTACATGTGCCGTACCGCGAAAACCGAATTGCAGATCCCAACAATCAAAATGGAAGTACGCAGGCTTGAATCGAGAATCCGTCGAGGGTAAGCGAGCACGAATTCGTACACTCTCCAGGGCCAGCTACGATGCTTCCACGACATGGCGGCACAGGACCATTGACATGAAGGGTTTCTCAAGCTGCTACACAGCAACGTTGAACTAGGTAAGCATCGTGGGGTACGCTTCAAGGGATCCTGCGATCAAACACCGGGTTTCCCTGGCTCATTGCCAGAGCCCGCAAAGAATTCATCATTGATTCTACGACGGCTATGCTGCCGCCGTCGTTGCCGTTTCCGTGAACACCGCAGCATACAAGCGTGAAGCAAAAGATGCCCTCTCCGAATCAAAACGAACCCAATTACTCGAGTCCTCCTGTCTGTATTTTTCAGTCACTTCTCATGCACCATGTGAGTAATAACGGAGCCAGAGACATCATAGAACATACGAGGGTTCAAGTTGCGAAATTACCTTCAAATTCTATGGCTGACAACGCTTTGATTTTCGGAACTGGGAGTAGGTAGGTACTCCCCAGACTCACCCATAGAATTAGCGACCGAACAATGGGCAGTCGGCAATACATTTGCAAATTCCAACAAATTCAGCCCAGAGAAATAATATTCGCCCCTCACTATACCTGCGATAATCATACAAGCCTGATATAAACAAGATCCTTCGCCAAAAGCCTCTAGCTTTACTAAGTTCCTTGGCAACAGGAGGACTTCTCGACGTCAAGGTCAGAGAAAGGCCCAGACGTTGGGCATTCACGAACGGGCCAGCCTGGCTGCTCCCCGAGAACATATCTCACGTACCTCACCTAGAAATAATTATCGCGACAGCAAAAGAGACAGACACCATGTGAAAATGAAGCTGGTACAAAGGTATCCAGAGTTGAAAAGCTCCAGTCTCGAATCAACTTTGATAGCGAGATATCGATGCGAATCGCGGACAATCTACAGCCCTCCTGTTACTGCAAACATTGCCAGATTCATCACCGCTTGAGAATAGAGGCGTAGGAACGTAGGGATCGGAGTGTCCTTGGTTGGAGGGATTAAGCTCAAACTGCTGCAACTTACTACAAATCGTGGCTCGACGGAGGTACAGCATGTGCCCCCAGTCTAAGTCGACGCGCACGGCGAATAAGGTTACGTACGCGATGGTTTAAATACCTCAGCGTGCAGCACGACGTAGGACAAAAGCTGAACAGTACACTTATGTTTTGACTTGTTTTCTGATTGAGTCCTGGCTACCAACGCTGTAGTAGCTACAAGAGACATGAAATATGCAGCACTTAGCATTGAGCCTCAGTAATGACTACAATGTGCCTCCCCGTCTGCGGGGGACAATGTTTCACTGAAGATCCTTCGTGGGCTTCATTCATCGCCCAGACCTGCGTAACAGATCGGCCGTTTTCAACACTCTGTCCTCCTCCCGTATTCCAGACGATGGCCGTCCTGATTATCGTAACGTGTCGATGTTATGTTGATTGTAATCCTCTTCCCCCGCTTGTATGCTCTGTGGCTTTGAACAAAAAAAGAAACCAATTCCCAACTCAAACATGGTATCATTGCTGTGCTTTCCCTAAAATACCCCCTTTTGGTGCCTCGTTGTAACGCCGATGAATGGAAAAAAAAAAGAATTGTGAAGAATGGCAGCTGATCGGTGCATTGTCACTCCCCGCGGTAGTGAAGAGTAAGGTATGATGGTATTAGTGTCTCGTCATCGCCGGAGGCGGGCTGGCGACGGCAGGCGGGGGGGTTGATGATGTGGAGCCGGTTGCTGTGCCATAGTCCGGAGGCAGAGAGCCCCGGTCGACACCTGCAGAGCTGCCGGTGAGCGGGGGTGAAGCAATGGTGCCCCTCGCAGTGTGCTCGACGTGGGCCATCTCGAAACTACCCTCGCGAGCGAAAGTCTGTCCCGGCTTCGCCTTGGGTTCGTAGGCAGGAGGAGCCTCGCCGAACTCGTCCAGGCCCTCATCACTGCGGGTAGTCCAGGCCCAGCGGCCGTTTCTCGACGACCGTTGACCACCTCCTCTCTGGCGATTCGCTTCCATGTCGCGGCGGGGCCAAGGACGCTGGAGCCCGAGCTTGCGTAGACGGCGGCGGCGTTGAAACTGAACGAGAGTCGCGATGATGCCGAGGGCGAGAAAGACGATGAGCGGCGTGAGAATCCAGGTGTAAGGCATGTTGGATAGCGAGGATGAGGAGCCCGTGCTTCCAAGGGAACCATCAGAGGAAGACATGATGGGCGTCGGCAGCGGGTAAAGCGAGTGAGATGTTGTCTGAGTAGAAGAGAACGTATGACCAAGGATTGAGGAATTCGGAGATCCGCAATGGGGGGTTCAAGTAGGCGTGAAAGGAGCGATGGCTGCCAACAAGTGAGTTTGGTGATGAAGGAGAGTCTTCTTTTGCTCGAATTGCCGAGTTGACTTTGGTCTTCGTCTATTTTTGGGACGAAAGGGAAGGAGTCTTGGCGTAGTATTGAACCGTATTACAAAGGCGTGGAGGTCGAAACAGGGAAGTGGTCGAGGCAGCTATGGTGGTGCAAGGGCGAGACGTCGGGCTTTCACGTCATCATAGCGTGGCTCAGATTTGTCGGAAATCGCTAGTGCTGTCTCGATCCAGCAAGCTTCTGATAGCTGTGGCAGCTGCGAGCGTGCGGTGGAGTGGGTTGAACGGAAGCTGCAGGAGCAGACCGGGAGATACGGGAAGGTGACGAGCTGGTGGGAAGAGGTTCGGGAAATTCGGGCGCTTGATGGTTGGTCGTTCGGTCGTTGGTCCCTGACGCAAGCAAGGAGGGAGCTTGCGGGCTATGATGATTCAATGAGGATTCGTGTTGCCACTGGCGGTGGATAAGTCGGGCCCAATTGTTTTCCTGTCTTGATTGCAGGTCGCCGGGGAAATGCAGATCGCAGCAGCGCAGTCGATGTTGAGGCCCTCTGGTTGGAGTTTGACGTTCAAGGGATGGGAGCAGGCGAGACAAAAGATTGAGAGGAAAAGAAAGGAAAGAGCAAAGGTCGAAGGGAGAGGGAGAGAAAGGGCTGACGGAAGATTTCCAATAAGAAATGGTGGCGGGGAGGTATTGGATATTTGGCTGCAAAATGCCAAACACGTCTCAATAGCGGAGGAGGTGAAAGCGGGAATTCCAGCGGGCAGGGGCTGGAAAGAAGGAGGGCAGGGGCTGCAAGGAAGGAGTCAAGATATGAAGCACGGAGGCCGGCTGGCTGGACGTCCGAATTTGTGGTGAGCCGGGGAAATAAGTAGCTGGTTGGGGAGCTTGAGTCGGGCGAGTTACTGAGGGCAAGCAAGCTTTGTCCGGTGCGACTTGTCTGTAGGGCGAGACAAGGTTGGTAGAGGGTTTTAGATGGGCGATTCGTATCCGATAGTTCACGAGGGAACATTTAATTAAAGTCGGTAGCCAGGTGTCGAGGAGGCTAACGATGGATTAAAAAGAATAGACGATGATGGGATGGCCGAAGACCTCGGGAACTGCGTGCGAATGCGGACGGCTTCCGTGTGCGATTGCGAAGGATGCACAAAAGTGATAAAAAGACAGGATAACCAAGGGTTCAAGACTCAAGAGACGACAGCCGAGGGATAGAGATCGGGTGAAAACCATGGGGGAGACGAGGTGATTAGGCAGATGTAGATGGGGTAGGATGCATTTGGGACGAAGAAGGGATGCGACGGTTGGGCTCTATTGATAGAATTCGCGACGAGGATAATGCCATACAGATCTTGGTGCCGGTACTCTGTACTTCGTGCATGACTGCGCAAACATTGGCACGTCAAGCGTCCAGTGTATCCGTAGTGTCGAGGTGATTACATGCAGATGCTAAGGATAATTGGCTCCGTATCCATTGGGCGGCTGCAAATGGGGGACGAGAATCAGCGTTACATCTCCTCTGGCTCCTCTGGTCCTCTGGAGAACGGGGGCTGCGTGAGAGCCAGTCAACCCCCGTCAAACAGGAGGCACCCCTGACGACGCGATGCCAATCCTCAAGAGAAGCCTTGGTCTTTTGGGGGTTGTACGTCATGAGCAACATGTAGCGGTATCGTGTTACTTGCTGAAGGGATGAACCGGTCCACCAGCCGAGTGCGAGAACGCGAAGCAAGAGAAACATTTGCAGAGTCGCTGCTGCATCGGACGGGCACCAGACGTCGGCTGCGTATACGCGTTCTGCCACTCTACCTGCCTCGGTCCCTCGAACTTTAGGTTGGGAGCTGCCTAGGTTGGGGATTTGGGGACTCGGGAGAGAAATAGGTACTTGCTCTAGCGCCCTACATGGCGGCTCTATGAGGTACCCACACCCGAGGCTCTCCGTCTCCTCCCAGGTGCGGCAGCTTGGGCATCCCGTCGGACTTGGCTTTCCCATCGTGACTCGCACAGGGCGGCTGTTTCAGAGCCGCCTCGGTTCGTTCCAAAGCTACCGCGTATCCAGCGGAAAGCCCCCCAAAAAATTAACATTTGCAAACAAGTGTGCAAACACGCAGGCAGAAGAAGTCTTTTCATCAGTAGAATATCGACTGGGATGGGCGGCCGCAGCCCGCAGCCCGCAACTCACAGCCCGCAGGCTCATGCAGTTGGAGCGACTCGCACTCGGGGTCAGCAGAAAAAACCGCAGCAAACGCACTCACGATACCTTGTCTGCCTGCGACCCAAAGCTCCAAACTCTTCATTAAACTTGCCTCGGTATTCCCGCCTGGGAAATGTGTATTAGAGTGGCCAGGTTGCTCCCGGCTGGACAGTCGATGAGGAAACGGTTTCAGTTAACGCTCCGCGGCTCATAGTCGATGATCATTGCAATCGCAAAGCTCAGCCAACAGTCAGCTCCTTGCATTCATGTGCCTCTCTCAAATTAAAAAAAAAATTCCCTAGTAGTCGAGAAAATTGTCAATGTCAAGTTTTGATTGCTCTGTTCCCGCGACCCTGGAGGGAGGAGGATTCCAGATGAGCCGTCAAGGATCTGGACAGGGGTGCTTAAATTGGCCCTTGCACATCAGGACCCGGATGGAGAGCTTGATTCTTGGGCCTGAGGCAAATCTGCTGGTGGGCTACGGGTAAGCCAGGCTGCCAGGCTTGAGCAAGGGCACAACAAGCAAGACACCTGGTTGGTCAACCCTAGTCCCACCCAATTTCCAAGTGCCATCGCCAACTCCAGGCACAGAGCGCCCGCCTCCCATCGTCACCACACTTCATCCGCAAAGCCCAACTACGGATACCTAGCCCATATTCGTACTTCAACACAGATATGCGTGAATAGGATCATTGCGCCTACATCTCCCCACTATCCCGCCCCCGAACCGCCAAAATGCCCCGCGCCATCAGAGGTGAGATCCCTCCTCCCAAGCATCCTTCTGAGCATCCGCTGCATGCTTGCTTGCCTAGCCGCCCTACCCCAGATAGCCCCCAGCCTACTAACATTCCCGCCCCGCCTTTCTAGGAGTCCTCATCGAGTGTGACCCCTCCATCAAGTCCATCATCGTTAACATCGACTCCAACAACCATGACTACATCATTGAGGACCTCGACGACCAGCATGTCGTTGTGAAGGAGAACATGGTTGGCATGCTCAAGAGACAGCTCGATGAGGTTTGTATACACTCTTCTTGTGCAAACACGACTTGGACAAGCGCAACTAACAATACATCACTTGCAGAGGTTGAAAGAGACCCAGCAGCCAGACGAGAGTTCAGACTCTGACTGAGTGCCGACGAAGCTGGTCTTATCAAGTTTACGCATTGTATTCTTCCCGATGCCTCCGACTATTTGACTTCTCCTGCATACTAGATATGCTCGTCTCTCTGCTTCTACTTGGCATGTGACCGTCGCTGTGGCTGTCTCCGCCACTCTCCGCCATGCCGTCTTGACATCATGCCGCGTTTATGCTGTATGGTTTGTGTGGAGAAGAATCGTGCTTCTGATCCGTCATGTGGAGTTCTATAGGAATGGAATCGGCAGTAGCCTCGTGCGATGCCGCGTTACTGTAGCATTCCAAGCGCGCCGACTAAAGCTTCTCAAAAGTGGGCTTCTTCTTCTGCAGTCCGGACATCAAGGCAGTCTTGGTATCACTTGACTGCAGCATGGCAGCATTCCAGATAGTCGTGTATCGCAAGTCTAGGAGCCAAAGCGTTAGTACAGTCTACTAGAAGCAGAGCCGCTTCAACGTCGCGGCCGGAGAAGAGAAGAATGATGCAAAAAAAAAAGACTTACTTTCCGCAACCGAGTGATCCCTCGCGTGGTTCAAAAGCTCCTTGGTCCCCTGCACCGCCACAGGACTCTTGCTCGCGACGAACTCGGCCCACCGCAGCCCGGCCGCGACGGCCGCGTCCTTGGTGTCGTGCACCTGGCTGACGAAGCCCACGGCGAGGGCCTCCTCGGCGGGGAAGTCGCGCGCCGAGAGGCAGACGTCCTTTACCCACGACGTGGATCCCACGAGCTTGGGGAGCCGGCTGAGCGTGCCGAGGTCGGCGGCGAGGCCAATGTCGACCTCCTTGACGGCGAAGCGTGTGTTGCGCGCGCAGATGCGCACGTCGGCGCAGCATGAGATGTCAATGGCGATGCCGATTGAGATTCCGTGCAGGACGCATACAACGGCTATTTTCGGGTCATTTAGGTAAGCTTGCATGTCTAATGTCTCATGGACTGGGTCTTGGCTTCATGAAACATATCCATCTTCATCTTCAGACCTCAAGCCAAAGCAAAAACAAGTAAAAATTCAACTTTGTGACGGGTAGGGAAATGAGAATCTTCCAAAACAACAAAAAGAATACGTACGCTTCTCACACCTCTCTACAGCGGCGATGGCGTCCTGGAACTCGGTGATGTGACGGCGCATATTGGTTGCGTAGCGGGCCGGGTCGCCGCCGAGGTCCGCGCCGAGGGGGCTGTTGACGGCGTCCTGGACGTCGAGGCCTGCGGAAAATGCTCGGTCGCCGGCGCCGGAGAGTATGACAGCGCGAACATCCGGATCGTGGCTGAGGCGGTCAAAGACGGCGCCGAATTCGCGCCATACGGGCTCGGAGAAGGCGTTGAGCTTCTGCGGGCGGTTGATTTGGACGTGAGCGACGAAGGGCGAGGGGGAGGTGACGAGGAAGTGGGTGTAAGTGTAATCTTTGAAGGTTGCCATTTTGGGCGTGTGTGTGTGTGTTTGTGTGGAGGGTGACTAAGGGGGAGAGCCTTATGGTGAGGCTTCGTGGTGTGAGGGGTGAGGCGGAGAGTTGGATGAGACTGGAGTGCGAGTATGTTCAGCTTGCAAAAGGGCCGGAGTTGTGGTACGAGTAGGTGTGTTGAACTCTCTAGACCGATGATGCTTGGGATGATTCGTGAGTTCTCGGAAGAATCGAATTTCTGTTGAATGTACAGATGGCAGGCTTTTGCGAATGCGACGACGAGGTTTCGAAGAGGCTGACGGGGCTGGCCCAGTTGCCGAGGCACGTCTCGCAGGTGTTTTCCCCGACCCGACACAAGGGGGCCCCGCCTGGTCTGGGGTAAACGCTCCGCACGCCGCGGGGTGAGATTATTGATCCTTCGTCGTCCGCGTCCTATTCTTTTTTGCTTCTGACACTACATGGTCATATTATGTAATTGTCGTGGACACACGTTGAGGTATTCCAGCCTTCAGAACGAGGTCAACTTGTCACAGACTTGATTATGCTTAGGTATTTAGGCAGCCTGAAATCATTCAGAGTGCGCCATCGGGTGTATGACTGGTCTCTATTCTCCGCCTAGGCCACGGAAACCTCGGCTCGGTCGGCCGCCCCTCTTTCCAGTTGACGAGTGTCGCACATCTCTTGTCAAGAGACTCCTTCCCTTCTGCCATCTCGATAACCAAGTCGACTTTTGCTCTGACTTCCTCAGGTTTTCCATTCACTGAATTGTTGCATTCAACCTACAAGCCCGAGCTCATCCTGCCGGCTTGGCTGAAGGGGCTGGGCACAGCGAGGGGTGAAGTTTCATGAAAGGGCAGCACATTACCCTCAATCTGATCAATCCGGATGAGCGAATCACACCAACAAGACAATTCGGAGTCATAGAGGTGATCCTGAAGGGTGCGGAGTTGCTATTGGCCTATACCCCAGGGCCTCATCAAGTCGGTTCCCAGCCATGCTGAACTTTAGTAAGAGGCCTGACCGAATGAGTCACGTTGCAACCCTGCACTATCAATAATTTGGTTTTTGATGCGATGTATACTACTACACTCGAGACCGGCGTCTAGCTTGATGGCCTTGACCGAAGGACTAGACATCGCCCAAAGAGTTGTCAGCAAAAACGTCCATCTACACGTCGGTTCTGCGCAGAGCAGGCTCTCAAGATCCAAGAAATCAGAAAGTAGGCGAAACCGGTGCCACAGACGGCATCCTCAATGTAAATTCAGTACGGCGAGTAAAAATCCAATATCATCCTTGCTTGGTGTGTCTTGCGTAGGAGGAGGAAACTGGGGCCTGCTTACCTCTCTAAGCAGCTTTGTTGATGGGCTATCGTCGTGGTTCGTGTCAAGAAAAGTTAGCGATTTGAGGGGATCTGGTTCATCGACCTTTGAGATCACTGTCACCTGGCTCATTTATAATGTCGCTGATACACTAAGACGAGTTGATAGAGGTTAAATCCGTGAGCATTGAGCCAAGGGCTCGCCGCATGAGTCATCCGGCCACCTACCTGATATCAACCTGGCCTAGTAATTCATCAGTCGAAGACATAATCAGAGCTGCAGGATTTTCAGCATAGGTGATCGAGGCCCGAGCACTTGCCAGGGCCAAGGAAAACAATTCGAAATCCTTCATCATTCGACGCAAGCCAAGCGGTAGATGGAGTGGAATGCGTACGAGATTCCGCCAGAATCAACATTGAGAGGATACGGCAGAAAACATGCACTAATTTGACTTGAATGTTTTTTCCTCTCCTTTCCAGTTTCAGAAGTATATAAGTAGCTGACTACTTACCTTAATCTTCCTGTTGTTGATTCATCTTGGTACCTACCCAAGGTGGTACAGGGCACCTAGGTAGTTTATATTGAAGATGGAAGGTACGATTGATATCCGCCACCATGTGATCTCCATAAATTCATATTTCAATGGCGGAAGGAGTTGATATAGCCAGATGACGGTGCTTGTAGAAGGGGCTGGTCAAGTTGATATCGACGACCACGCGCACTCATCTGTTGAACCGCCCATTTCTCTCGTCAACACCACCGCCCTCTCGACGACCTCCCCAGTTCCTCAACCCCCTATCGTGAGGAACTTTCCTATCAGCTCTCGATCCTCCAGAAGGAATTTTTATCATTAGTACGCTCTTCAAATGCTCATGCATTCTTTATTTTGAACTTCCATGTCTGAGGCCACGAGGACCCGATCCCTAACGCCACCGACCGAAGTCCAGCGACTCACAGATCCCAATACGTCGGCCTACAAGCAAACGGCTTTGCGACGCTACAGTTCCGCGGACAAACTTACCGAGACGTCTCGCAGCCTCAGATCTCGCTCTTCAGATTCACCGCCGACCAACATCCGAATCGATTTCTGCTGCCCTTCCCAGGCCGACCTCGCGCTGAACCGCACGGCCGCCGAGAAGCCAGCAATGCTATCAAACTTCTTCCACCCGACCAAAGTTACTACAACTCGAATTCGAGAGCCATCTAACGCTACTGTTGACTTTGAAGACACACCCCTACCTAGCGCTCAACATTCTATGAGGGACATGTCGCTGAAGAAGCCCGAAAAGGATGTCGCTTCAAGTTTTTCTTCGGCAAAAAGTGGTAGCTTTCGACATGCGCTCCTAAAGACCGCCTCCGGACGCCCGATGTTAGTTGACAGAGACCTACCTGTGCCCCCAGTCCTCAGTCGGCAAGTCAGTGAGAGTCAACTACAGAACACGCAAAAAGATGTGACTAGCCACGAGAACAAGTCGAAGATTGCCATCCCATCAAGGAAGTTTTCGCCTACACAGATGGTAGATAATCCTGCACCAACTATCCCTCAGCATCTCATGGAGAACACGACCAATTTCGACCCCTACTTCCCCCGGGAAACTGTTTGTGTTGATCCTCTAATCCACCCGGACGAATCTCACACCAAGGCCCACCATCGCGGCCTCCTGAAAGGTGCCGACTTTTGCAACACTGGTGTGCCTGGACAACCTGTTGCTCAGCTACCAGAGACATCCAGCTTATCCTCGTTGACGTCATCTGCTTCTTCGCAGGCGGAAGTTGTCCATGCCAAGGTTCGCCGAGCCATGACTGGAGATGATCTCTGTCTCTCCACAGTCGAAGTCACCGTCCCAAAACATGATGGACACAGTCATGCCATGAAGGTTCGGCCAGCTTTCAATCTACCAACCTTCCAGTACCCCAGCATAGGTCGCCAACAGCACTCTCCTCTCGGAGTTTCCAAGGTACGGCCGTTTGACCCGGCCAAGGAACACCTGCTGCCCGAAAGATATATCAACAAATCGACAGTCATCGAGGAGAACAGAGACGGATCGGCCAACATACCAGTCTCCAAGGTGCGTCCCTTTGCCCAGGAACCCCCCGAGCTGAATCACCACGCTGGACATCAAAGCGTCTCAAAGGTTCGGCCTTTTAGTGACGAATCCGAAAATGGCAAGCGGAAAAACCAAGATGCGTACTTCGCTGTCGGTTCAGATGAATCGGCAAGTGATGGGTCCACCAGAGTTCCCAAGCCACGTTCCGAAAGCACATCTCGCTCCCGAGCAAGCACCATCGACTATAAGCGCACTACTCAGTGGCTTCGGCATTTGTTGAAGAACCCTGAGGCTCATACCGCCAAGTTGACAGAAAAGCCGTCCAAGGTCAAAAGAGCGTCCTATATTTCATTGAAGGCCTCTAGGGAACAAAGTCCAATCCCTCGGAAGATGACTCGCCACCCGACCCTCCCACCTTCTGATGTTGAGCAAGGCTTCTTCCAAAGTACCTTTGGAGAGTTAGAACGGCTCCTTCAAGAAGCTTTAACGCTGGCTTCTCGAGTTGCTGACGACGAAGAGGCAAAGTCTCCAGAATCTGTGCAACCCCCGCGCCATGTCTCAACGGAAGCGGCGGCCTATGATAACTCCTTACAGTTTTCTGATATCGACTTAAACGACAACAGTATATCAAAAAAAACACTTTTCAAGCGCGCTGCTACATTTCCGCATGCTGGGCAACCAGGAATCAGTTTTGTAGACGATCTCTACCGCAATATCTCTCTCACTCCGCAGACGGTAGAACTTGAGAACATGCTTGACCACAAGAAACCGTCAATTGTCAAGAAAACTAATCGCAGATACAAAACGCGGTCTCGACAAGCTGCGCCTGTGCCAGACAGAATTTCGAGCAGGAAAAGGAGCAAGAATGGAAAGAAATCGAAGCACACAAGTCCGAAGGAGATCGTCGAGCAACTCCCGACAGGTTCAGAGTCTAGCATGGACGGATCCGATGAATCCTCTGCAGTCAACTTGTCGACTCGAAATCAAGCTCAAGAAGGCAACAAGCCAGCTCGACCCCGGGCAAGCACGAAGCGGGTACCTTTTATATCTCGCAATACCGGCGAGGACAATCTTCCTCAGGATGACTTGGCTGGACGTCCGATTCGAAATCCACGAGGTGTCAGCTTGCACGGCAAGTCTCATGTCAGTCTGCGTGGTGTGCAGGCCTTCAGCCTAGTCAAGTCGAATCGACGTCAGCCTATCGCTCGAGACTGGTCACCAGTTCGGAAGAGAGCCATCGCAACAGTAGCCTGCATCAGTACAGCGCTCATCGGCATGATAATCGGCATCTATGCCGGCTTAGTACCTTCACTGCAGTACTATATTCTAGACACAAGTCACTCAATCATCAATGGCAATGTGGGCTGTTTTCTTGGGATGGCTATTCCGACTTTCTTTTGTTGGCCACTTCCCCTCGTTCACGGGCGTAAGCCGTACATCACAACTGGTCTGATTTTGTCCATGCCACTTCTTTTTCCCCAGGCCTTGGCTGTCAGTGCTCAAAGATTCTACAACCTCACCGGATAGAGAATGGCGTTGTTGGTCCCGCGAGGCTTCATGGGTGTCTGCCTCGGTTTCGCGAGCATGAATTTCCACTCAATACTAACAGATCTTTTTGGTGCATCTCTCATGAGCAGTAATCCCCACCAAGAAGTCGTGGACGACTCTGATGTAAGGAGGCATGGAGGAGGCATGGGAGTCTGGCTCGGTATCTGGACATGTTGCTATATTGCCTCCCTCAGCTTTGGCTTCCTCATTGGCGCTGCGGTCATCGATCAACTCCCACCGGATTTCGGATTCTACGTCAGCATCGCTCTGACTGCAATCGCCCTTTTACTAAACACTTTGTGTCCAGAAGTGCGTCGCTCGGCGTTTCGGCGATCGGTTGTTGAAGTCAGGACTGGCACGGATATCTCGCGGCGGGTTGCTCGCGGCGAGATCATGATGCACCGTGTCAAGACTGGACCCAGGTGGTGGGGACAGGAGTTGTATCATGGCATCGCTCTTTGCTTCGAGATGCTTCGACAGCCTGGCTTCGCTGTCATGGCTGTCTATTCTGGTTGGATTTACGCTCAAGTGGTTCTCATTATCGTCTTGTTGGGCTCACTGACTTCGAGGTTTTACCGAATGCGATCACCCTTCGTCGGACTCATGGTCTCTGCAATAGCATTTGGCGCGCTCGCTGCTATCCCGTTCCAAAAGGCCAGTTACTTTTCCAGAGCGAGGCATACCCAAGTCAATACCAGCCGCATGACATTCGACAAGCAGGTAACGTGGACATCACACCTCCTTCGTCGATCCATCTTTGCCATAGGTCTCCCACTCGCTGGGATTATCTATACTTTGGTTTCAACGGGCCCACCGATGCATCCAGTCGCGCCTGCCATCGTCGCCGCTGCTATCGGCTTTCTCTCGTGCCTGGCAATCTCAGAATGCAACGGACTCATCATGGAAACCTTTGATACCTCGGATCTGCAATCTGGATTGACGGGTCGGCCTCGGGGTAACTCGGACAATGCACAGAAGAAGAAGAACTACTCCTCGTACCCTCGTGTGACTGCAGGGTTTGCCGTTTGTCATACCTTGGGATTCATATTTGCAGCTGGGGCAACTGCACTAGGCGGCATGGCTCAGAGAAACCTAGGTCAAAGAGCAGCGACCGGAGTTGTAGCTGGCATCTTGTTCATTTTGACAATGATACTAACTTTGACTCTGATTCGGTTCAAAGAGGTGGTGATTATCCCGGAGAGCAAGACCGAGGCGATGGATAGGTGGACAGCGGCGCGCAGAGAATCTATCAAACGTCGCTATTCAATGCCAACCGGGGTGATGGGCGACAAAGATGTCATCGCCGAGGAAGAGCCATGGCGCCCATTCATTGTTGGCAATCCCACCAGCAAGACACGGCGAGTCAACGTTCTTGAGCTCGGGAGTCTATCGCGATTCACGGAGATCAGGAAGAGAAATAAACTCGTAGACGCCAACCAGCATCTCAACCGAGAAGCTTTCGATGCTGGGATCGATGCACTTGATGACCAAATCAGCGATGTCATGAGTGATATCGTTGATGATGTCAAAGATCTCGTGAGAAGAGGAAGTCAGAGGAGTCAAAGAAGCAAACGAAGTCAACGAAGCCAGCGAAGCCAACATGACCGGAACTCACGTTCGCGGCAAAATCATCGAAGCGCAACAAGCGATGGAAGTGGCCACTCTTCTGTTGAAATGGCTTCCATGGAGAACAGACTATCATCGGGTGGTCGCCGATCCCGAATGCCTGACGACGTATACAATGAACGAGAATGTCTCAGAGGCCAAACAGTCAAGGAGGAGTGAGAGAAAAGAATGCAGCACTTCCATACAAGATCACTTTGAGCAGAAGAGACCGTCTTCGGGGCGGTCTTGCACGAGAGCACCTATGATTACGAGCTAACACTCTTGTTAGGAGAACGACTGGAATCCATAGTTAATGTACCTTCGTATACACAGTATGATAGAAAAGCTAGAATGAAAACCCTCTTTTCAGAAACCAACTCCGGTAATGCAAGAGTCATCTGCCGAGTCTCTTCTTCTACGTCCGTTTTTGCTGCGACTTGCCGATATTATCACATCTAAAGAGAGTAGTGAAAAAGGAAAAGCGTGCTACTGATACAAGTGGTTGGAATGGGGGGGAAAAAAAGATAGTCAACCTCGTAAAGAGAGTGGGTATAGAAATGATCTTTGTCTTCGTCATGTATGAGAAAATTAAAGGAAAATGTTTTTTTTGGGTTCTTTCCGTATGTTCTCATCCCTTGGGAGGAGGCGCCGTCCAGCCTCATCCTCCTCATCACTGCACGTTCAAAAATAAGTCATCGCCCCGTCGGGTAGGCGTCAGTCTAGGATGCCAGGTCGGCGTAGCGGGCAGATGCCCTCCGCGTCCGACGCCACCATTCCGGGATGAGAGGCCTGGGGGTGTGGGGAAGAGGGCGGCGTCTGGCGACAGCAACAAGTCTGTTCCGTCCCCGGCTCCTCCAGGCCGGTAGGGCCTCCAGTTGGGGCTGTGGCGGAGGCCGGCGTTGGGAAGGACGAGGGCGGCGGCGCGTTCGGAGCCGAGGCGTTTGGAGAGGAGGGAGGATGCTGTTGAGGGGGTTGCTATTGACGGGGAGGCTGTTGAGGATGGATGACGCGGGGGGCCGGGTGGTATTGGTTGTATGGTTGACGATGCCGGTGGTGCTGGCGCCGGTGCTGTTGTCGAGATTGGTCGTATGGCTTGGGATGCGATGTGGTGCGGTGACGGGGAGGCGGAAGACGGTCTTTCGGGGAGGGGCTGTTTCGGGGGTGGGGATTTGGGGGGAAGGGGTTGTTGAATGGATTGGCGGTTTTGCTGTGAGCGGCGGCGTTGGCGTTGTTGGAAGGATGATTGGTTCAGCTGTTGCTGCTGCTTCTGCTGCTGTCGTTGAGTCTGCTGAGGCTGCTGTGACGGGAGACCTGAGTAGAGAGCTGGCTGTTGTTGTTGCTGCTGCTGGGTGGGAGGTGGGAGGTTCCCCCAGAGCGCCTTGTGGACGGTAGCCGACTGAGGCTCCAGGGTGAGCGGCGCCTGCTGAACTGTGGCCGCCTGCGGTTGCGGGTGGACGTCATCGTTGCGCTCGAGCTTGGGGCGTTTGGGGTTCAGAGGCGGCGGGTAGAGCGGTCTCATCTGCGGCGGCCTCTGGGTTTGCGCGGGCTTCCAATGGGGTTCTTGCTGGAGGCCTTGGTCCTTGTTTCTATTCTCGGAGGAGGACGGGGGAGGGGAAGGGGTCACTAGGCGGAGCGAGGGTGATCCGGTGGCGATCCTGCTCGGGTCGGCGGCGGGACCGGTTGGGCGCGGGCGAGTCCCGACAGGTTTGCGGGAGACGTCGTAGCTGGCCATATCCGGTCCGTTTCTGGGCTGCTGCGACTGCAACTGCTGCAACTGCTGCTGCTGCTGCTGCATCATCCCCAGCGTGGGGCTGGGTTGTCCTGCGGGAAACGCAGCAAAAGGTCGGGTCGGAGGAGCCAGATGGCGGAGGTTATCGTAGCGAGGCTTGGAGCTGACGCGGCCGGGGATGACAGGGTAGGAGACGGGTGAGTGGCCGACGCCTGGGGATCCCTTTGAGGTCGGTGACTCGAAGACGGGCGACAGACTGCTTTGCTCGATCACGGGCTCGGCTTCGACGCTCGCGACGGAAGAGGCAATCGTCGTGGCCGATGCATGGGAGTCGTGGCTGTCGGACCGCTGTGGTGCGTTACCCGCGCCCGTGGAAACCGATGCAGCGGGAAGAGGAGCGGTGCCTGACCCTGCGGACTTCGACTTTGAGGAGCTACGGCGGCCGAGAGAATTGCTTCGGCGGCGTGGTGGTTCCGGGTGGGAGAAGGACATGCTTGGCACCGGGTGAGGTGCTCTGGCAGACGGGGGAGGAGCACTGTTCTGGATGACCGTGTTGGGTCGCGTGTTGGCTGGAAAGTAAACGCTCGAGGGTCGGGATTGGTGAGCCGTGGGCGGGGCCGCAAGGGCATCGGTTTGAACGATCTCTGCCGGCGGGAGAAGAACCGGGGGCGGTGGCATCATCCGCGCAGCGGAGGGGGCGACGGGGCTCCCGGCGCCGTGACCCATGCCTGCTGTCGTAGCCGTAGCCGCGAGCATTGCGGACTCGGCATATGAGGGCTTAGCTTTCGCACCGCCTCCCTGGCTCGCACCCGAGGCATCGAGCTCGGCGATCTGTGCCATATGAGTAGCGCTCTTGGGATCCCCAAGTACCCAGTTGCCGTTCTTGTCGGCGACGTAGTACGTGGCGGACTTTGGAACGTTACTGTTGCCCACCGTCGCCGAAGGCGGTCTCCAGATGTTGTTTGAGCGAGCCGAACGGGCCGAGGTGATGGCGTCATCTTCTTCGAATTCCGTCATTGTGCTTTCGCGGGCATTGTAGTGGCTCTTTGGAGGCGCTGTGAGCTTGGCCGTCTTGAAGATCTGGGAGTTTGTCGGCGCAGACGCACTGTGCCCCTGAGGCCTCGGGAGCGACGAAGGGGTTAGGTCTATTTCGGGAATTTTGAGGGAGAGGACCGGTTTTGGCGACAAAAGGGATGGTTTTGCTGGGAGGAGGCGTGACGTTGGACGATTCTGCTGCTGAGGTGAAGGACGGAGAGCCAATGTGCTCTCTGGTCGGGATACGGCAAGGCCAATTGCGCCGGGCCACCAGCTCATGCGGCGACTGGTCCGAGTGCGTGCTGCCGGGGGCGGGCGCGGCGGCGGTGGGGAAGGGGATTGCGCATGGTGGACAGGCGGGGAGATGTGGAAGATATTGGCCGGGCCATCTTGCGGGTGAAACTCCCAGGAGTCCTTCTCTCGCACGGGGAAGAAGCCCGTCTTTTCATCCGGATAGTCCTTTCTGCGCCTGCGGCAGGCAAAACATATTGCGAGAATAGCAATGCCAACGGCGGCTGCGATACCGACCGCGAGACCTGCCACTTGGGCGGTGCCTAAGCTCTTGGAGGCACCGGAGCTGGCACCCTCAGCTCCTGGGACTGCGGTCACAGATGCGGATGGGGTTGCCGTGGATGATGGCGGCACAGGCGGCGGTGTGATATTGCTGCTCGTGATCGAAGCTTGGAATGTAGTCGAGGTAGTCAAAGTTGTGAACGTATTTGGGATGGACGGTGTGCCTGTTGCCGAGATGAGAGTCGTCGGGATCGAAGTCGTTAGATGACTTGTCGACGTTGATATGGTGCTTGTTGTGGTTGTCCTTGGAGGCACGAGAATGATGCCTCCAGAAGTGGGAAGAATCAACGTCGCAATGATGGCTGTGTGCGTGGGCTGTATAGCTCCCGGTTGGTTCGAGCACATTAGGTATGCTGCTTCGATTACAGTCTCTACTCCAGGTCAGATTTTGCTCACGATTGACTCCAAACGACATGGAATACGTACGTGGCGCGTCACTGTCGCGACAGAAACCAATGCTCTTCTCGGCAACAATACACTGCAAAGCACCTTCGCCTATGGTAAGGCCTGAGAATCCAACATTGGCACAAAGACATTGCAAAGAGGGAGCACTGCCACAGGTATTGATGTCGTAGTTGGCACTCAGATGGGAGCGGAAGCATTCACGGGCGCACGTCGGTACAAATCTCGTAATTTCGCTCGACAGGTTGAACGACGTCGCCGCAGTAAGGGAGGCCGACAATGTGAGTGAGAGTGTCCAAAGAATAGGCTTGAGGGCCATGGTACGGGAGGACATCTGAGTATTTCAAGTCAACATCACTAAAATCAAGGACAGGTAAGAAGTAGACTTACTTGGATGAAGGTCCCATCCTTCATACGGTCTGCCGACAACCAACTAAGTCTGGTAAGACGTCAGTGAATAACACAGGCAAGCAGGCACAAAGGGCCTGGATATCAATGACTTCAAAAGCAGGACCGCGTATCAGCCTGGTTGGGATGGGATGATCGACAATCCGGGGAACGAACCTATAGAGAGTGCGTTCTTATTAGGTTATTAAGAGACGACCCGCATCTCAATATCGTAAAGCATATAAGAGAAACAAAAAGGTTCGGTGGATGGAGTATCATCCGATTATTCCAAGAGCATCAGCTGCGGAAAGGTTCAGCCGAAGAGAAGGGACCAGAAAAGAAAGAGGCTATTCCATGCGACCAAAATGCAAAGTGTAAAAGAAGAAGCTGAGAAAAAGCTAAAAATGAGAACAGACGGCCTTGGGGCTCAGCAGCGGGCATGTAACTGTTCATACATGAATGGAGACGTCCCAAGACAGACGGAGAAAGAAGGTTGACGTAGGGAAGTTGGAAGAAGGGAACACTGGTGCCTCTTCCGTCATACTGGAACGCTGACGCTCACTTGATGCCTCTCAACCGCGCTTCGCTTCGCTTTTCCTGTGACTCCATCCGGAAACGCCAGAAATCTCGTTGCGACGAAAGTGGACGACGGGTAGGCAGTCCAATGTCCTGCCTCACTATGCCGCCAACCTGCAGGGTTGGATGCGGTTCCTGCAGTCACATCCACAACGGCCCGGTCTGCTCGCGAGCCGCTGCTGGGGATTTCTTGAAATGACGAAGGCCAGACAATCCGGGGGCTATCCGATTCCGTTTCGGGCGGCTGACATCCCAGCTGGTTGGTTGGGCGAGTTGCTCTATTTTGGGTTTGGGGGGAGGTTTGCAAGTTGCATCTCAGATTCAGAGTTGTGTGGCGGGCCAGGCCAGAGTGCAACACCTCCTGCATGCCATCATACCAAACCTAGAAGGTCGAATATCCAATGAGGTTGCGCATGTTGAACAGATGTATGTACATTGAGTGGCTGAGGTGCTCCCGCATCGCCCCCGAATTTAGGCGCCCAGTCTCCTCTTAAGCGCGGAGACCGAACAAGTGCCCCTAAAGACGTTGAGGCGAACCGCCCCGAAGCCGGGCGCCAAAACATCGACCGCATCACGTGATGCAGATCAGAGGCATCCCAGGCCAATGAGCTGTCAAACTGAGCCAAGCATGCTGGTCGAGTGTCAGACGTAGTCGCTGGCCAGTTGTTGTTCAATATCCTTCCAATGGTGTGACCGCCTCCTTCGTTTCGAAAATCATAACTTCGAAATTGATGGCTGTGATTGACTCTGCCGTCCTAAGACGATAGGAGCTCTTCATGCGACATGAGCGAGTGCTGTTGCTCTGGACTGGGTACCGCGACTGAGCTTGACACGCTTCTCCAACGCCGACAAACCGCCATGAGGCATGGATGCGACATACCGACTTCTTAGTCATTTGTAGACTCCGAGTCCTCTCGGCACCGTCGCATTTGTCGAAGTCAGCTCGTGCAGTTCTCATGAGTGTGCACCATTGTGGCCGCTGAGTTGTGATGCGAACTGCTGCAGCTTAGCCACCCCCAACGCAACCTCGCCTCCTACCGACCATTCCGAAGGTCTAGTGTCTGGCTCTTTTGTAGCCGCCAATATCAGACCACACTAAGATTGTCGTTGGATTTCACCCTAGTCATCATTAGCTGATTTCCAGCTGAAGCCATCAAGTACACGGGATCGAGGTTTTTGGATTGGCCGATCCAGATGACCAGTCTGACGAGTGTTATTAGCGTTCAGGAATTTCCATTGTCTCCATTTCATGGTATCTCATTTTTTCGTAGCCTCCGCTGAGAGGCTTGTGGGCTCATCCGAAGCCTTCCAGATTCACATCCTATCCGAGAGTGACAACCTTGAAGAACAGGCGCACGTGGCCATTTGCCAGGTTTGTCTGCCGCAGCCCTCTTCTCACTTCAAACACCGTCTCTCCATCTACGATTTCTTGAGCGACACATTAGTGCTACGCCTTGACGCTGGCATCGGTCGCGCTGGGAGCGAATGCAGCCTTGGCACGGTTGGACTTGATGACCTTCTGCACGTCTTCCTCTGTCTGGTCCCAGTCGTTGGCATCCAACTGAACGAGATCGATCTCGTACATATCTGCGATATTCTTGAGAGCGTAGAAGCTCTTCTTATCGTAGACGAAACTGATGCTCACACCGATGCGGCCGAAACGTCCCGTGCGGCCAATGCGGTGCAGGTAGGTCTCGGGGTCAGGCTCCGAATCTCCACGTCCCTTCATGGGGATGTCGTAGTTGATGACCATGGAGACACTGGACACATCGATGCCGCGGGCCAAAACGTTGGTGGTGAGAAGGACCTTGGACTGGCCGGTTCTGAATTCCTCCAAAAGACGATCGCGCTCTGGGCCATCCTTGGCACCGTGGAGAGCGGATACACGATGACCGTCAGCTTCCATCCTCCGCTTAATCTCATCCGCACTTTCACGAGTCTGAATTTGTGTCGTTAGTCTGGTTTCAGCCACAGGATTTCGCTAGTCTCACCTTGACGAAGATGACGGAGGAGCCAATGGTCATGAGACCGTACAGCTTCACTAGCACTTCATACTTGTCCTGCTCGGTAGGACAATCGATGTACATCTGGGAAATGCCCTTGACGGTGAGCTCGGTGTGCTTCAGACGGATCTGATCAGCCTTGGGCGCAAACTTCTCGGCGAAGCCCATGACCTTGTCTGGGAAGGTGGCGGAGAACAGGAGGATCTGAATGTCGGGGGGCAGCATGCTGATATAATTAGCAATTTTCTCTGCAAGAAATCTAAAGGTCGTCTTACTTCTTGACTCGGAGACACTGCTCGCCGAGGCCTTGCTGGTCCAGCATGTTATCGGCCTCGTCAATGACGAGGAGCCGAAGCTTCGTAACATCCAGCTGACGTCTGCGGATGATGTCCATAACGGTACCAGGTGTTCCAACGATGACATTGGCTCTGACAGGGGCATTGCGCTCCAATGCACCAGGAAGAGCTGCAGCAACTCTAAGACCTTCGCAGAAGCTGCCGATTTTGCCGACAACGCCCTCAATCTGACGAGCAAGCTCGCGACTGGGAGCCAGCATCAAAGCCTGGGGCTGCTCGAGCTCGGTGAAATCGACTCGCGACAAGGTCGTAACGACGAAGGCAGCGGTCTTGCCGGTTCCGGATTGCGACTGGGCAATCATATTTCGAGGAGGGTCGGACAGCATCAAGGGAAGAGCCTTCTCCTGGATCTTGGAGGGCTTTTGGTAGTTGAGAGAAAGAAGACCGCGAAGAATTTCCTCGCGCCTGCACCATAACGGATTAGAAACCTGGATGCGAGTGACTCGACTGTGGACTTACAGGTTCATATCGGCGAAGGTTGAAGCCGAGTATAGAGTGCTGTTCTGGTCGGACTGGAGATCGCCCAGCTTGACATCGACATCGTAAGTATTCTCAATGAGACCAGATCCACCAAGAGCCTCAACATTCCCGTCAACTTGGGGAATCTGAGCCTCCTGGGCTTCCTGAGCCGCGCCCTCGGCGGCAGGCTCAGTGATGCGACTAGCAAGGTCGGCCATCTTTGCTGGGGATGCGCGCGGTCGTAGGTGGAGTCTGGGGGAGGAGCATTAGAGATCGTGTCTATATTAAGCTGCGACAGTCGGGAGTCTTACTCGGCCGTTCTGTCGACGGTGGATGGTAGTAGTTAGGGGGGGAGCGGTATGGTCACCCGTCACCTGTGCGGCTTCAACCACAAATTAGCGGTAGCAAGAAAAGAGATTAGGGCAGGAAATTGAATCATAATCGGAGATTGTAGGCAGGATGGCGGATTGACTTACATGCGATTGGGCTGTCCCTTCTCTGAATGTGGGTGCGTGAGAGGGCAGGGGAGTCGGGAGTTTTTTGTTTGTTTAGTGACGATGAATTGGGAGCTCCCAGAGACGACCTTAAAATTCTGGGAAGCTACGTCGTCTGTCACTCGTGCCTGTGACCGATCAAGAGCACCCCAAATCGATGGCGGGGCTACGCGGGGCATTTTTGTCGCCTAATAATCAAGGCCTTACACTAGTCAGGAACAGAACATCTCGCCTTTGGCCCGACATTTTACCGGCCAGGGTGGGCTGAGGTCTCGAGCCCAGCTAAGCTGAGGTAAGTGGCTGAGGTAAGGCATATCGGGCCAGGTGTAAAAGGAAAGAAGTCACTCACATCTTCTCTTGAGGTGTGTAGGGGCCACGTGACACTCATATCTAGGTGGCCATTCAGTCCAAAAGCTTCATGTCAATGGAATTCCCCTGTTGATGGGCCATCAGTTTCATTGTAACCCGACGTCATTCATGCAATTGACAGCCATGCATACTAATGACATGGAGTTATTCAAGCTCCGGCGCATCGAGCATTGCTATGCATCCCCCAGCAACCTTCTGCGCTGCTTGGGGAGCCCGAATCCGAAACCCCTGTTCTCAGGCACCAATGGCACCAACATGTGGATTTCCCAGCAATTGGCGACCGGTCCGTTACTCCACCACAGGCCTCTTCAGCGCGCAACATGGCACTTGCTCAAGGTAGGTAGTGGACCGAGCAGCCGGAGAAACACAACAGTGCCGCAAAGGAAGGTTCCAGTTGGGTGAAGGGGAGGAGCTGACGACGTCTCCGTCCGATGTCAATGCCCCCAGGTATCCGACCCCAAGGTACCTCAGAAGCCAAAAGAACCGCCAGTGATACTTTGAATTTCTTGTGTCGGCGTCGAGAGCAGCGCAGCGCAAAACAACCTGTCTATCTCTTTGTCGCTGTTGAACATCACCGTCTCACTGAATCTCTACCCACCCGTGCCACCAACGCGAGGCATACCTTACACTTTATCTCAGTTATTCGCTGTACATATCATTCGGGCGGCCTGCGCCTCCTGCTAGCATCCATCTACTCTGTCTGCCCAGTTTTCTCCCAGTTTTAACCGTTTTGGCGCGGTTAGCCTTATACGACTGCTCCCCCACCGCCGACCTCCTGTTCGGGCCGCAGTTCACCGTTGGCGGTTTGTCCTCTCCTCGTTCTCGCTTCTTCGGAAGATTCAATCACGAAAACCCCTTTCGCCACCTACCAACGACACTTGTGGTCGTCACGCCCAGTTTCAACCAGCTCTGTTGGATCCTCAAACTTTGCATGCTGTTTCAACAGCATACATCTGGAGAATGGCGGACGTAGATGTTGCGCCGACCTTTGGCGCTGAGCTCAAGGTCCGTATTCTCCGCGCTGTTTCCCCCGCGGCTCGGCTTGGCCCCTCCAGACGCTCACATATCCTCTAGGATGGCTTCAAACCTGCCAACATATGGGTCGCGCACGGTATATCATGGCTCGACGAAATACAGCAATTCTACCGCGAGAGGAGTGCCATCGAGAAGGAGTATGCTGCGAAGCTCAATGCCTTGGCCAAGAAGTACTTTGAGAAGAAGAACAAGAAGTCGGCCCCTCTCAGCGTTGGCGACACCCCCGCCATGACACCAGGCTCTCTCGAAAGCGCTTCCTTGACTACCTGGTCCACGCAGCTCACCACACTCGAAGCCCGAGCCGACGAACACGATCGATACGGTAACAACCTCCTTTCTCAAGTGGCCGAACCTCTCAAGTTTCTCGGCACCCGTTTTGAAGAGCTGCGCAAACGTCATGCCGATTACGCCGGTAAACTCGAACACGAAAGGGATTCACAATACGCGGACCTGCGCAAGACGAAGGCCAAATACGATGCTGCTTGTCAAGAGGTGGAGAGCAGGCGCAAAAAGTCAGAATCAGCCTTTGACAAGGCCAAAGCGCAAAGTGCGTATCAGCAGCAGATTCTAGACATGAATAACGTCAAGAACACGTACTTGATCGCGATCAATGTCACCAACAAGCAAAAGGAGCGCTACTACCATGACTACGTTCCCGAGGTCATGGACAGTTTGCAGGACTTGGCTGAATTCCGCACCATGAAGCTAAATGGTCTCTGGACGGTCGCGTGCCAGTTGGAAGCTGCTATGTTGGAGAGCAGCAATGGGTTGATGCAAAAGCTAGCGACCGAGATTTCCAGAAACCAGCCTCATCTCGATTCTATGATGTACATCCGTCACAACCTCGGCGCATTCCATGAGCCACCCGACAAGGTCTTTGAGCCCAGTCCCGTATGGCATGACGACGATTTGATGATTGTGGACGAATCCGCCAAGGTCTATCTACGTAACGTACTCAGCAAATCGAAAGCTCATCTTGGAGACCTGCGCAGAGAGGTTGACAAGAAAAGACGAGAGGTTGAGGGTATCAAGCGTATAAAGCAGAGAGTAAGGGAGGGCACCGAGAAGAAGGATGAGGTCCTCGTGGTCACTCAAATTTTCGCCTTACAAGAAGACCTCCATGCCGTCGACAGGCGGAGAGTGACAGCAGAAGTCGAGACTTCCACCATTACCTCGGCTGTTGGCGACGTGACGCTGGGAGCGAAGAACCACAACTTTAAGGCGCAAACCTTCAAGATTCCAACGAATTGCGATCTGTGTGGCGAAAGAATTTGGGGTCTTTCGGCCAAAGGCTTCGATTGCAGGGACTGTGGCTACACGTGTCACAACAAATGCGAGATGAAGGTCCCAGCCGACTGCCCCGGCGAGCAGACGAAGGAGGAACGAAAGAAGCTCAAGGGCGAACGCCAGGAAGCCGCCAACTCGCTCTTGAGACCGACCGCAACCTCACCTACCAACGCATCGGATTCGCCGACCCTAACGAGATCAAACACGATGAACTCACTGAGTTCAGGATACGCGCATAGCGCACGCCGGTCAATAACAGCGGGACCGACATCGCCCATAGATGAGGATCCTCCTGAGCCGTCAACGCCCCGCCCAGCAGCACCTCCGTCGACTGTAAGCTCTACTACAGCCCGTAAGAGGGTTATGGCACCGCCTCCAGCGGCATATATCAGCGAGCTACCCGGTAGCGCGCCTAATGGATCGGGCTCCGCAGACCAGCAGAAGGGCAAGATGCTCTACACCTTTGAAGCTAGTGGCGACGGAGAGGTATCTGTAGTCGAAGGTCGGGAAGTCATAATGCTGGAACCTGACGGTAAGTTGTTGCTTCTCATCGGTTTCTCTTCTATATGCTAACAGATCTTCCAAGATGGCACTGGCTGGGTGAAGGTGCGCGCAGGATACAAAGAAGGCATTGTGCCCGCAAGCTACGTCGACTGGGCGCCGCCGTCGCCCATGGTTGCGCAGAACACCGGGGCGTCTGCACGGCCCGAGTCGACCTACTCCAACTCTGGCTCCTCCATAGGGACTGCAGGACCGAAGAAGAAGGGACCGGCAGTCGCTCCAAAACGTGGGGCCAAGAAACTCAAGTACGTGGAGGCGTTGTACGAGTATACGGCGCAAAGCGACGCAGAGCACAACATGACGGAGGGCGAGAGATTTGTCCTCATCAAGGACGACCCGGGCGACGGATGGGCCGAGGTCGAAAAGGGCGGCGTGACGAAGAGCGTGCCTGCGAGCTACGTACAGGCAGTCTAGGAGTCGTGTGCACGGAGGCGGAGAAGTCACAGAAGACCGGAATCGCTCGCTGCGACGGCGGCGGACATTGTGCTGCGAGACATCTCACAGGTGCCGCAGAAGCATGTTACGCAACAAAAGGTGTTTGAAGAGGAGAGGAAGGTTTATCAAAAGCCGCCATGGGGAGCAGATCCTGCGGCAACGGTTAACACGGAGCCTGTGACCAGCGTCCGGCTGGTGAAGCGAAACCAGAGCCAGAGAGAGCGGCGAAAGTCGAAGCTTGACGAGGTTGCTGCGTGGCGGGCGTTGAGGGAACGAAGTAGCATAGGTTAAGGTGCATGCATTCGCGCTGCTTTTTACATATATGCCGGGAGCCGAGTTGGAGCATTGGGGGGTTTCCGGTGGTTTTGCGGGGACGTTTTTTTTGAAGTAGTTGAAAATAGCAAAGCATTCACTTTTTTCGTTTCTCAAGTGCGGATGCAATCAGAAGGTGTTTGGTGCGGGTGCGTGAAATTTGACGGCGGATAGCGTCCGTGTCAAATATACAATGTCAAAGTTTGCTGTCAACAAGTTGTCAAAAGTATCTAAATACGACTCGGTGGCATCGTCTCCCCTACCAGGACTTGAGATCGTGGCCCTTTCCGCTTGCGGCGAAACGGCAAATGGGGGCAGAGGACCTGGAGCGGTTGGATGGGAGGGGAGGATCGGGGAGATCCCCAGCCGGCCCTCCCGCTGCCCTGCCAGTAGATAGGCGGGCACCCGCTATAGGCACCATTCCAGTTGCACTGCGAGTAGTTAGCCCACGGGCCCTTTTGCGGGGGTGTACCTGGAAGATGACGAGTCGCGGGAGAGTAAATAGGGAAGTGCCTGGTCCGAGTCGTGTGAGGGTGGGAGCGGGCTGTCGACTGTCGAGAGAAGAAGACTATCACAATTTTTTATTTTATTTTTCGAGAATTCGCCAAGAGTCGTTTCTATGAGAAATAATCTCTCGAGGAGATGCTACTAATTCCTTGCCGCTTGGAAGTGTAGGGCCAACTTGGCACAAATTCGGGCTCTCCTCCAAACAAGTAAAAGCAAAAGCAAAAGCAAAATTAAAGCAAGCAGTTCGAGGTGGCCAAGGTTTGGCAAGGTGCGAAAATGACCTTTCCAAGACCGGGCCAAGCACTGACCAAGCGCCAATCAGATGACAAGTTGAAGGCGGATAACCCCTGACGGAAAAAAACCCCCGCTGAAGGGTGTCACACACAGATATGGGCGTTGGCGTGCAGAAAGATGGAGGGATGAAGGAGGGGGTAACTTTGGACGAATTGGGGATTGCAATTTCTTGTGCCCGAGGATTGCATACATAGTAAGCTTCAGCGAACTTTTGGCTGTAGGGTTTGCCTTTCAACGGGGAAGAAGGGCGAGGCAACGAATGGTGGCAGCTGATCGCATGCCGTTTCGTTTGGAGAGATGGCCGTTTTTCCAGTCATTGGGTCAAACGTCATTTCTGGGGGAGGTGGACAGACGTACCGAAGAGAGAAGAAACAGAGAGGTTTTGTTTATTTCCCTCCAGTCCTGGATTGATTGGCCATGATATTTGTTCTTTTTCTGGGAACAACGGACAGGCAAGGACGCAGGCGAAGATTCAACCTACGCGGTCTGGGCGGTGGCACGTCGATGTTGGTCTGAAACTGGGCACATTGAGATGGGCGGGACTGACGTAGTGGAACCGGCGATGTTGGACTCGAAATGTGAGCATCGATCGGACAGTTCCTCGTGTGCATGGTGTACTCAGAGGTAGTAGTCCGAACGTTGACTCGAGTATTCGTAATCGTGGTGAAAAAAGAGGTTGGACTGGAGAAGGTCGGTACACTGTTGAATTCTACACCTGCTCTATTCTCTCTCTCTCTCTCTCTCTCTCTCTCTCTCTCTCGCGCGGCATCAGACGGCAGCAGAGTTGCGGTAGACTTGAGAATGAGACCAGACCGGGCCGGGGTGGAGGTTGGGTCTCGGTGGGCGGTGGCTGTGTTGACGTGGATTTGGCGGCGCGGCATTCTCCAGATCGCCGGTGTAGCGAGGTGAAATCTTGCCATGGGCAGTTCTTAGCTGCATAGCGCTTTACTTGGAGCTTTCTGGGTACCATTTCTCGCGAGTAGAAAGCCGGTCTTGGCCAATGGAACGAGGCATATGAGGTTTTCTCGGTGGCCGAAGTGGAGGAGAAAACGGACTGGAGAATACCTAGTCGAGGGGGACTGGCAGGGGCCCTCCATTGATCGCTGTGGCAGTGCATGGAGTGTAGTTTGCGACTGGGGCAAAAGAATGGAGATTGATCTCCACTTTCTGACTGGCGGCTGCAGGTGGGTCGCAATGTCTCTGTCGGCATGCAAAAAAAGGGGTGGAGGGTGGGTGAGACGGACGACCTTACGCCTTTTGCCGGGCTTGCGCGCATGGATTCCATGGAATTGATAAAGTACCACCTTGAAGGTTGAACCTTGGTGGGTTATGTTATCGTCACTGCCCCCAGATGGATACTCCTGCTATGTGGTGAACAGGTTGGAATCTCAGTGGCACTGGCAGCGCCGGCCGAAATGCATTAGTGCTTCGATGGTGTGTGGGGAAATTCGTGTTCTTTTTTTGGTCTAGAGGCGTGTTCATGGCCGTGGCGATGAGAGGCACAGGTAATCAATAAGAGTTTTGATACGAGCAAAACCGGAAAGAAAAACGTCAGCACATTGTTAGGTACGAATTACCTAGCTGAGTGAGACTGACTGGGAGACGGCTTGGCGGCATTGTGAGGCATGCTGATGGGCATGCTACTGCTTCGTAGCGGCCCGGTATCTCGAAAAGGGCGGGTTCGAAAGTCGATCGTCGTTTTTACTTCGTTTCAGCGGGTTCGACCAGCGACTAGGAGCCAAACGGGCCACGGCAAGGCGATGGTAGTCGACGAGCGTGGACAAAAGTCTGTGCTTAGACGCGCCGGTGGTACGCGCAACGCGCCCAGAAACGGACGCTGCTGGACGGCATGACTGTATTACATCACCAATAATCTGTCTGCCAGTGTTTACAATACGCAGTCCACACAATTTCAGCAACGAGGGGTGGCTGTAAACGGGCTGGCAAGCCAGGCTGCTTCCCAACGGCCAATTGAGTTTTGCACTTGCTTGCCGGGAACCCGACGTAGCTCCATCTCACCTTCCCGTCATCTGCTTCCACACCCTCCCCCCCCGGCCCCCCCCTTCTTTCCAGGTTCCTCCTCACATCGTCGACCCACGCCTTCCCGTCCCCTGAATTGGACTCACAAATGTCTTCCCAGGAGAACGTCCAAGCAAGAGGAGAGCAGCTGCCACCCAGCCAGTCATGGACGATGGTGCCGTTGTCTGACAGACACAGGAGAGACTATCCGTGAGGTAGAATCCACTAGGCGAATGAACGGCTGCTCCTATCCCTCCCCCCTTCCTTCGTTTCCTCTCGTCCTGATCCACCTCTACGTCTCCTGTCGGTCCTTTCCTTGGCAAGGCAAGGGAAATCTGGACCAGGGCCACAGAGTCTGGGAGACCGGGAAAGAGTGCGCGCGATGGAAAGTGGAGACTTCACCTCCCAAAGTCTGGGGGGTGTGGGCTGCAAGAACGAATCCCACTTTGCTCGTCTCCTTCGTACACTAACAGACCTACCAGACAATGTACGGATACTTAGCACCACCGTCAACCACGCCGTTTTTTAACCATCCACATCCCTCCTTCCCGCCCGACCTCGTTTTTCCCTCTCTCTCGTTATTCTCTCCCAATCCTCGTTCGACCTCTCGTTGCCGCTTCCCGGGTCTCGAGTGCGCCAACCTTTCCCCTTCAATAAATCCGCATAGTCAGCTCCCTCGCTTTGGTTGACTTTTTTCCCCCCTCGCATCTACCTTTCACTAAACCGACCAACCCTTTTTAATCACCAACCCTTTTTGACTCCGAAATCTTGCGCCTTTCGCTGCTCCCACCAACTGTTCCTCACTCGTTCGGAACACTCATCACTTGGCACCTTCCGATCATCATCTTGAGTTTTGGGAAATCACTTTGGTCCTTTGCACAAATATTCACAATGAAGTCTGTCGCTGCTTTCTCCGCCCTCGCGGTCCTGTCCGTCGTCTCGGCCAACCCTACTGCGACTGAGCCCGAGGCCCCCATCAAGGCCCGCTCCCTGCCCACAGTCTCCGCCTCTGGCAATGGTATGAATTACCGGTACTGCCTCATCCCATACCACTTGACTGACGTTCAATCCCATAGCCTTCTACGCTGGTAGCAACCGCTTCTACCTTCGTGGCATCGACTACCAGCCCGGTGGTTCGTCCGAGAACATCGACCCACTGGCCGATACTAGCATCTGCGGCCGTGACATTCCCAAGTTCAAGGACCTCGGTGTGAACACCATCCGTGTCTACTCTGTCGATAACTCCAAGGACCACAAGGAGTGCATGCAGCAGCTGGCCGACGCTGGTATCTACCTCGTTGCCGATGTCAACAACCCCAAGTACTCTATCAATCGTGCCGACCCCCACCCCTCATACAACGCCGTCTACCTCCAGAGCGTCTTCGCCACCGTCGAGGAGTTCGCCAAGTACGAAAACACACTGGCCTTCTTCTCCGGAAACGAGGTCATTCACGATGAGCCCAACACTACATTGACCGCCCCCTATGTCAAGGCCGTCACCCGTGACATCAAGAACTACATGGCCTCCCGCGGCCTCCGCCACGTCCCTGTCGGCTACTCCGCTGCCGATGTCTCCGACAACCGTATGCAGACCGCTGAGTACTTCAACTGCGGCAGCGACGACGCCCGCTCCGACTTTTTCGCCTTCAACGACTACTCCTGGTGCAGCTCCAACTTTGTGGAGTCCGGTTGGGATATTAAGGTTAAGAACTTCACCAACTACGGGATTCCCATCTTGTAAGCAGCGTTGATTCATGCTTTTCTCTGCTCACGCTAACAGCGACATAGCCTGTCTGAGTATGGTTGCAACACCAACGTCCGTACCTTTGGCGAGCTGGAGGCTCTCATGAACCCTGAGATGACTGGTGTCTACTCTGGTGGTCTCATGTACGAGTATTCTCAAGAGGTCAGCAAGTATGGTATCGTCGAGATCAACGGCAACACCGTGTCCGATCTTCCTGAATACGCCAACTTCAAGAACGCTCTCGCCAAGTACCCCGCCCCCACCGGTGACGGTGGCGCCAATTCGACCTCCCACTCCTCCGCTTGCCCTGCAAAAGACTCCGTCTGGCTGGCCGACCCCTCTCAGATTCCCACCATCCCCTCCGCCGCCGAGAAGGTAATTTGCATGTCATCTTTTCTCAAGAAATAGCTCGCTAACAACCCCAATAGTACATGACTGCTGGTGCCGGTTCCGGCCCGGGTCTGGACGGCCCTGGCTCCCAGACCGCTGGTGACTCTGCTTCCTCCGGTGACACCACCGGAGGTACTGCATCTGCCAGTGCATCCGGCCACGCTTCCGCCACTGGCTCCCACAACGCTGCTCCTGGCATGACCTTTGGCGGCCCCATTGAGAAGGCTCCTTTGGCTATTGCCGGTCTGGCCGCCATGTTCACTTTGTTCGGTGCCTTCCTGCTGTAAGAAGTTCAAGCCATGATGATGGCCCAGCAGTTGTGCTGGATGTACAAACGATATCCAGAGGGCGTTTGCCCTTCATTCGCATGAAGCACTAGATTTGATGTACGGGTTGCCGCTATTTCGTTAGTTTATCAATAACACCCAAGGTTCTGGAACAGTGAATCACATGGCATGGAAATGGGTTTTTCTTTGGGGAGTGGGTTCTTGGTGCTGGTCTTGCAGCTTCATAATAGCCACGAGGGACGACGTATCCTTTTCTATGCAGGCGCAAGATATTTGTACGTATTGCAAAAAGCAACGATGATTATAATTCATTTGTTTCATTTCCATGTGGCCTGTCTATCACCTATACCTACGTGACCAATGCTGCGCTGCCCAGGTTCAAAATTAAGTATCAAGGCGAGCAATGTGTGCAGGTAAAATCGAGGTCGGCGGTGACGTTTAAGCTCGAGCCTGGCAAAATTCATGCCGGGACTCCTCAATGGTCTGTGGGCTAGTTCAATGTTCAGATGGTCGGACGATCGTCGTAGTTGCCGAAAGGCTGAGCAACGCAAACTTTTTGTCGCTGACGGGTGAACCTCCCTCGTTCCCAGTATTCGGGACGGCTGGTGCGTGATGAAGGGGGTTGTGATCGCTATCCCAACGGGGCAGACAGTCCCCGGACGGTCCCGTGTACGGCACCGGTAAAAGTGGGATTGTACCGTAGCTTCCGCTAGTGACCGTGTAACAGTGGGGTTTTCAGCGCCCAAAGCCAGGTATCGTACCATGCGTGTGTACCTATCTTTACTCACTTGTCTTCCCAGCCAATACTTTATCCAGCGAAAGGCTTGTTTTTGCCGGTTTGTCAAACCAGATCTTGGACGGACAGTCTTTAGCTCATGTTTGCGACCGAGTCAAGGTCATCGTCAGCGCACCGCAAGTGCTTGATCCCAAGAAAGGTCCTCCCGTGGCTCTGTCAGTGAAATTTCGTTGCTTCGGGAAAACGGCAGTCTAGCAGAAATCCGGGGGCGGTTGCAACGGATCAATATCAATGTGTAAGATGATTGGTGGACCATGATGAACGGGTGTTTGGGGAAATGACCTCCAAGCCAATCCGCATCGATATCCCCCGCCCGACAACAATGCCTCCTTCTCCATGTCCTTCGAGGGCACGCCTTTCAACAAGTATCCGCTGACACTTGGCGGATAGATCAGGCCACGGTCACCAGGTCCGAGACACCTGGCTTCTATGTACGGAATTGCCGATCCTGTTTCGTCGCGGTGCAGCATTCCTCAGGGACCTCGAGTTGTAAACCCAACCCTCGAATGGCTTCAATTGCCGAGTATCCGGGTCCGCTCGGCACAGCCGATGGTGCTCGGCATGGCGTTGTAAGGATTCTCTGAGTCTCCGAGGAGTGGCGCTCACGTTTTCGAAAACTGGGAGCAACATTGTCGGCTCTTCCCAGCATTCGAGGTTTTCAATTTGACACAAAACTCTCTCCGCGCAAACCCCACCTCCCGACATGTCGCATGTATAGAGCAGGGAAATCCCGTTCTCGACTGACCGGTCGAGCCACCTGGAAAACCATCTTCAGAACACATCGCCCTCACTTGTTCCTGGGCGTAATTTCCCTGTAATACCCTTTTCACGACACTGCGAAATGTCAGTCTAGTCTAGGGAGGCAGACATGCGCCAAAGAAAGGCCGCGCGGCGATTGTGGCCAGTCTTCGTGGCGTTCTCTCTCGCCCTGATCGTCTACGGTCTTTTCTGCCCACAGGATAGGCTTCGGGTTCCCCTGATAGGACGCCCGACCGCATCCTTTTTTGACCAGCAAACGAAGACTAGCCCTCCGTCTGCGGCGGCATCTGACTTCAACAACCTCCGCCTGACTGAGGAACAATGCCAAACGACATTTCCTGGCCTGACGAAAGAGATAGACCTGGCCGCGGCAGAGGGCGGGTTCCGGCTCGGAATCGGCGATGCGTCCGTATCGCTGCTGGGGCAAATTAAGGACAATAGGATACTTGTACTACAAGCTCCAAGAACGGTAGACATGTCGGATCAGTGGATCGAGGTTGGTTCATCTCAACCGCTATTAATGACATAATCTCAGCAGGAGAGATCCACGGTCCCATGTACGTAGAAACTAACGTGGAGCAGCGACAAAGCGCCGCCCTCCATCAGCTACACCGAGCTGTCCTTACCTCACCAACTGCCCTACCAGACACCCACTTCAACCTCTACATCCAAGACACCCCCATTCCTCACACGTGGTCCCACAGCCGTCCGACACGGCGTTCATCGTCGCCCCCGAGACACATCTTCCCCATCCCTCACTTCTCCTTCTGGGCATGGACCCAGCCCTTCATCCGCTCCCTCCCTCATGCGGCCTCTGCCATCGCCGACATCGAGTCCAGCCTGCCATTTGACGAAAAGGACGCCCGCGCAGTCTGGCGCGGCACGCCGTGGTTCAACAACGGCGCGAGCGCAAACCCCCGGTCTCGACAGGAGCTTCTCAGGACCGCGAAGAACACAACGTGGGCAGATGTGCAGGCGTTGGAGTGGACGAACAATGGGGAGAATGCGACCAACGCGCTCATGATTGAGGAATTTTGTAGGCACAAGTACATAATTCATACCGAGGGCGTGTCGTATTCGGGTCGTCTGCAGTTTCATCAGCTTTGCGAGAGCGTCGTGTTGAGCCCGCCTGTGGAATGGATGCAGCATACGACGCACCTCGTTCAGCCGGTGTACTCGAGCACTCTGCTGCTGGGTCCTTCCGATATCAGGTCCGGGTCCGGGGAGGTGTCAGCGAAGAAAGGCAGTGTTGCCGCCGCCCCCTCGGCGAAGCAGCGGGACAAGCAGCATCATCCTTTGCCGAGGGCACGAGAGCAGTGGCCGGCAACGGTCCGCCCGGACGAGGCGAACATGGTCTTTCTCAAGCCGGACTGGTCGGACCTCGAGGCGACGGTCGGCTGGCTGGAGGACCACCCCGAGGTTGCGCGCGGCATCGCTCGACGGCAGCGGGCGCTGTTCTCTGGTCGGGGGTATCTGAGCCCCGCGGCGGAGGTTTGTTACTGGAGGGCACTCGTGAGGGGCTGGAGTCGGGTTGTGCGCGTCGATGATGCCATGATCCAAAAGAGTGCCGACGCGGTGAGCTTTGAGGAGTTTATTGTGCGGTCTGAAAAGGTTCAGAGGGGTCACTGAGATTTTGCTGCGTCACACTTGGAGGCGGTTGGAATGTCTCGAGACTGGCAGCTGAGTGATGTATTAAGAGGGTATGCCTATTCAGGAGACATCTCTTTTGCGTGGTTTCTGAACCCCCATATTTTCCATGGATGCCTCGTCTGGCCTTGCTGATGCTGCCGATCAGCTGTGAAGAGGAGCAGGCATGAAAGGGACAGCACGTATATCGAGTCACGACAGAAAGAGACAACGCACAATAGGGGCCACAATCTAGTATTTCGGTCTGTCTGAATCGTTTCTTTTCACCCGCGCGACTAGTCGCCGGGTTGGACACCGTTAATGGATTTGAGTATCAGCTCTGTGACAAGCTCGACACCTGGTCTTCGGCCATGGTCGAACCGCTCTCCCACCTATTGACTGGTCCTAAATGTGGGGAACCTTGGAAAGGCGAGATGTTAATGTACGCTTTCACGTCTTGCCTGCCGGAAGTTCACTTGGCTAAAAGCATCAGAGTGAATTTCATGCCAGCCGCACCCGACTTATAGGGTCATGAATAGTGGGGTTGGCGGTCCCGATATCCCGGGAGAATCCAGCCACCAACGAATTGTTATACGCGGGCGGCGTTCCTACATTGAAACACAACAGGTTCGGTGACTCGGGATAGCCTTGGCTTAGCAGGGGTCGACAGGGTTGCTTATTCAAGCTACGTGTGTGGTCGGCGACGGGAATTAGCGGACGGCCTGGGAAGGACAGCAGCATCAGAGCAGAGAAGAGAACGTGAGCGGATATCGAAAACACAATTCCAACACTGGAATGAACGGCTAAAATATTCGTACGGTACCTGATGAGGATCTTTCCCCGACGCCCCGTTGCTTTCAACGGAAAGCCATACCGCCGTGAGCATCATTTGGAACTAATGTGAAGAGTAAAAAGGACAAATTTGTTTGCCGACAACTGCGTCCGGCCTCGGTGCCCCCCCCCCCCCCCCGGGGTCACGAAACCACACAACTCGTAAAGCTGGGTCTGGTGGAAGCGAATGGACCTCTGCCTCGATGCATCTCGACAAACACGGTCGAGGGCGCGTGCGAGCTGCTGACAGGGTGATACAACACAAGCCTGTGTGTAACGGTTACCTGGCAAGAAAGAAAAAATTGTGACATATCAGCTTTGGCATGCATTGCAGGCAGGGCACACCAGACACACACAATCACCAGCCCTATGGGACGGGAGCTGTCTTCCCGGCAGTGTTGGAAATTAGTTTTAGGCCATGCTAATACTAAATTAGCTACTATTGGTATACTAATTGGTAAATCAATAACTACTCAAAGAATTATAACATAATTATTTTTTTTAAAAAAAAATTAATTTAAACGAAAATTGTATAAAATAATTTCTTTTTTTAAACATTTAATTTGAAACATACTTTATATTAATGTAAGTAATGGTATTAGTGTTAGTGCTAGTACTAACCCTGCTTCCCGGGTAAGGACCGGAAGTGCCATGTCTGAAGTTCAAACGAAACTACACTGCAGAGCAACGCATAGAGAAATGTGTGTGTCAGATGGCAGGGGCAGTAGACAATCTGCCATGGTTGGTTGTTGGATTGCACACACTCACACATACTTCTGTCTCTTCTCTTCCCCTCTCTGCAACAGGAAGGAGAGCGAAGCTGGGAACAGGGCCCGAGAACCGGGGACAGTTCAGTCCCTGCGGCGCAGTAGTGACGGGTTGGTTGGTCCTGTTAGTGTAGTGTAGCGCATGCATATCACGCCCTGCTGCATGCTTAGACTGGCCCCTTCCGTGACCCCGTCAAGCTCCGTCCGTCACACCGTCTTTCGGGCGGTCCCAACGTGGTTTGCGAGGCTACGAATACCCATTTTAATGATCCTTTGGATAATGGGACCTGGCGGGGAAGCATATGAGCCATCAGCTGGTCGAGAGAAAGAGAGATAAGAAAGAGAGATGGAACGACAGGGTAACTGCCAGAGGCATCTTCGTTGACTGACAAACGCCTGGCCGAGAACAGTAGATGGGGGAAAAAGACATTGAGAACTCAGTCACTCGTCTCTGTGTGTATGTGAGCCGATGCTACCCCTGCTGCTCTTCCCCCCACCTGCTATAGGCAAATCACGTCCTGTCATTCTATCTAGTCTTTGGGCCAGACACCAACTCGCGCAGCTTCCCACCGCATGTGGTGGCCCGCATGGCTGCATACAGTCGTGATCCTTGAGGGGTGGTGGTGGTGTTGGACATTGTCCATCTTTCCGAGCAACATGGAGTCTTTCTTTCCCCCTCGTGTCAGATGTTACGTTGACATCTTTTTATCCCTTTTTTCTTCCCTTTTTTTCCCTCGAAAGATTTCCGGTTGGTGGTGAAGCTGTTGGCGGGTTTGCGGCCGAGGTAACGATGGATCCTCATTAGTCGATTGGGATTCGGTCTACTTTCCTTCTTGAACCACGATCCACGTTCGAATGAGTTATTTTTTCCCTTCCCGCAGCCGTGGCACACTTTTCCTCTTCCTGCAGCCGTTTGCATACGGACGAGCCAGAAAACTGCGTTGGTTCTGATATTCGCGCATCACACATACATACACCATGCATATCTATTGCTATTTCCCCTTGGCTTTTTGGTCTCCTCCTCATGCAGCAGCCCACACAACGAGATAGATAAAACTTGGAAGAGTGTACGCAACAAATTATGACACGGAAGAAGAAACGAGAGAAAGCGGGATTAAAACAAGATAACTCCTAGAAGTAGTCAACAGTCCCGGTGGTTCAACGCCCCCATTCCCCCTTTATCGGCCGATTACCCTCCCCAAAAAAGGGCCACCTGCTCGTCGTCTTCTCCACCCCTGCTGCTCCCCTACTGGAGAACGACCCGACACCCGGTAGCAAATCGGGGAAGAAAGCGCCAGGCCCCAAAGTCAAAACTTCTCAAAGGGGCTTCTTTTCTGTCAATCCTTGGGTTGGCAACCAGCGAGTGGGTGACTTTGGGAGAAGCTTAACACCCACCACCCAAAAGGAATAACCACAGACTAATGAATGAGCAGGAGGGGAGGGGGAAGGGGGGGGGCGCCGAACCAGAATTCCCAAGTCCCAGGGTCCAGGGTCACCGGGGTCTTAGGTATCGCGTCAGTCAGTCAAACAAACACCACCAAATACGGATACCAGTGCAAACAATCAGACACACACACACCAACCCAAGTTCCAACCCATTGGGTCTGGCTCTCCCCGTGTTTTCGTTCCCGCCTTTCCCGCCCTCGCGGATTCAGACCGACCGAGGCCGACCCAGCTGTCTGGGTCCATGGCGCGCTCACTCAAACTCACTCAGAGATACACAAAGGCCACACACTTCCCCCTCCCCTCCTCCCCTCGTCCACCTGACCACCTCGATCTCGCTCAATAATCCAAACTTTTTTTTCCCGGTCGGGACTTGGCCTGGTGCTCGCCTCATTTGCCGCTGTTCTTGCGAATCTCCTTGACTCCAGATCTCCCACTATCTATACCGGCCGGTCGTTCCATTCTTGATACTCGAATCGTCCCCCGCTCCCAGGTAGTTCGCCAGTGTCTTAGTACCAGGAGGCGGCTGCATCAGCAACCAAGATCGCTTGAGGTTCTCGAAACACACATATTCCAGAGCAGCGTTGCAAAGAACAACGCCAATAGATTTTCTTCCTTTGTTCCGAGGATTCGTCGATAATCGCGAGCAACTGAGACAACCACATCCACTCGTTCCATCGAGTCTTCCACGAGGCTCGTGCTCGACCGCAATCGAACACCATCGTTCCGATTCCGTCAGTGTTAGCTCATAAAAAGCTCCGGCATACATAGCGCACTCACTGCTGTTCCAGCGAGGCCCGCCTGCGAGCTCGCCTCTCTCTTGTGTCTCCCTGTTCAAGTCGCAGACCCCCAGTCATGTCCTTTCACCCACCAGGCATCGCCGATGGTCGTCTTCATGGTTTCGAGTTCACATTTGAGGCAATCCCCGACAAGTCATCCCTGCACGACAGCCACATCGAAGTTGACGTACGTTAATTTGGACCCCTTATTTTGAATCGATCTACTGTTCGTCCGATGTCACTAACAAACTCCACCAGCCCGATCCTCATGAGGGGTAATGCCTGCCACCAGGACTGCCTTAGCCTCATCTACACCGACTAACAACCTTGGTGCAGGGAGACTGAATCACTGCCCGACGACGTCGAGTGTTTTCCCAGACATTTCGGCAGGACATACCATGCGTATCGAGCAGGCTGTAAGTTTTCAATAGATTCCCGTCACCCCCAACCCCCACCCCCCAATCGGCTCTCATCGGGGAGGCTCACAACAATCACACAGCTTATGTATTCCCCAACGACCCTGCGGAGCAGGAGCGTTTAGACCTCCAATCGCTTGCACTCACGGATCTCTTCAGCGGCAGGTTACATTTCGCCCCTATCGCCGTCGAGGGAACTCCCAAACGGATTCTTGACGTCGGCACAGGGACGGGAGCCTGGGCCATGGACATGGGAGACGTGTACCCAGAGGCCCGCATCATCGGTGTCGACCTGTCGCCGATCCAAAGCAATGCCGTCCCACCCAACGTTCACTTTTATGTCGAAGACGCGTAAGTTGTGATCCCACCCAACAATGGTATTCGGTCCACTGTTTCCTGAACCTCTGCTCCTAGCGCACAATCGTGGGCATGGCCTGACCCGTTCGACTACATCCACACCCGCGTCCTGCTCGGCTCCTTTGGCGACTTCAAGAACGAAGTCATACGCCAGGCCTTCGAATCCCTCCGCCCGGGCGGCTGGCTAGAGTCCCAGGACTTCAACCTTGAGGCCGTCAGCGACGATGACACGCTCGCGCCCGATGCCCCTCTCTGCCGCTGGGTGTACGATATGAACTACGCCAGCGAGCTCATCGGCCGCCCGCTATCCAGGTCGCACCTGCTGCGGCAGTGGTACCAGGAGGTGGGCTTCGTGGACGTTCACCAGCGCGTCTTCAAGATCCCGATCAACGGCTGGGCCAAGCACCCCAGGCACAAGCATGTTGGTCGGCTTTGGGAGCAGAACTTCTTGGACGGCCTGAGCGGCTTCAGCATGGCCCTCTTCACGCAGGTGTTGGAACGAAAGCAGGAAGAGGTGCAGGTATGTCTCGCACAAGGCAGTTACATTCCAAAGACCAAGTTCTGACGACTAATTACTGTTGCCAGGTCTCTCTGGTGGATGTGCGCAGAGACATCTCCAACATGCAAATACACGCGTATCAGCACGTCTGGGTCGTATGGGGCCGCAAACCATACCCAGACGAAGCAGTTCCTGAGGCTAGTCCGTCAGAGGACAAGGACATGACCAACTGAACGAATTCAATGATCTAACGAACTTTCTTATAGACGGGCGAGCTATACTTATGGCGAAGCAGGAGTTTGATTTTCTTTTTTTTCTTTTTTTTTCCCCACGAGAAACTCATCAACGAACGACTAGACGTGGCCGCGCCAAGGGCTCAACAAAGGCCAAAAGAGAGCAACGAAAAGGCCCAAAATCATGACGAGAGAATCAAGCATCAGGTGGGCGTGCGAGAGATCCGAGGCCTCGATGGAAACCCACGTCTTGAGCGGCGCATAGAGGCCTGTACGATCATGACTTGTATACATTGTTGCATAGCACCAAAGGAAACCATACTTGGTCTTCCAGGCCCCTCCGAGCTTTAACTCCCCCCCTTTTCTTCCTGTCCATTTCATTCTGATGCTATTTACTCCTCCTTGATCAACCACTCTAATCCTTGAGCTTTTTCCTCACCCACCAACTCCACCAACTTTCCCCGCGTTAAAAAATTTTGATCACACGGCTCCCATCCCGGCACGGCGACCTCGGTAATCAGTAGCCCCTCGCTCGACGAGGCGTCCTTGTCACCGCCCTCGTCCGGCAACACGAAGCTGGCCTTGTAATCGCCTCCCTCAACGGTCCACTGCAACCTCTCGCCCGCACCGACGTTGCCTCCTACCACGAAACTCTCGACGCCGCCGTCCGGATGGAGTATGACGTAGCGGCCGCGGCCGCGGTGCAGGGAGTGCGTTATACGGGAGCGGTTGCGGTGGAAGTGGCCTATGGGCGAGGATGGGGTGAGGTAATAGAAAATCGCAGACGAGAGGGCGCGCCTCTGCTGCTGGGTCGTCGCTGGGTTGGAGTATGAGTCATTGCTGGCGGTTTCCTCGTCCAGGGGGCCCGAGGAGGAGGAGGAGGAGGAGGAGGAGGAGGATGCGGGCGTGGCTGGGAAAGGGGAGGGGATCGTGGTCGGTGCGCGGTCTGTCTCTGCGTAGAAGCCACCTTCGCAGTGGCGGTAGAGGGAGAGGGAGGATGTGATCTTTTCGGTGGAGGGGGAATCGCGAGGGGTGGGTAGGGCGGAGGGGGACAGGTGAGAGAGATCTGGGAGAGGAATGGAGCCCATTGTTGATGTGACGGGGGTGCTGCTTATCAGAGATTTGGAATATGAGGTCTATGAGAAAGCATGGCTCATGAGATTGACGAATACGAGGCGCCTTATAGACCACTTTTAGGATGATGTTGGATTCAAGAGATCCATCTTCTTCGGAAGGTTACAAAGCACTGAGAAAATCTTAACCAGGGTGAGGGGATTCATCTCTCCATGAGCTGATGGTCTGAGTTACTGACCCTAGTCAGGAGCCGGGGATGATTGATCACAAGCAGCGGACAAAGGATTAATTCCAGCAGGTCAGCATTTAGAGGAATCCTCACGATAACTACCCATACGATAAGAAGCAGCCTACCACGCGCAAGTGCGGAACCAAGGAACAGGTTATTTTAGCTTCGCAAGCCGGCATCTCCAGTAATTACTCCAGAAGTCAGCTGTGAGAAGCGGCATCATTGGAGAGGATGGCATTCGCAGAATGTTCATGGCATTGAAGTAATTTTGACAGTGAGTGAAAAAAAAAAAGCGCAAGATACCGAGAGTTGCCGCGGCTTCAATTGCCAAATGGTTGGAAGCTACCGACACCAGAAGTCGAAAGCTGAAGGGATTTAAATCCTTGTCAATGAAATGACATACCTTCACCTGGCGGAAGACTGAAGAACGGAGCCAACCTAACTGTGGCTTGTGCCGAAGACTAACGCCACAGTTCTTATCGTTATCGCCGTCCTCAGCTCTTTCCAAGAGCTCCGGGACGATGACAGCATCAACGAAGCTCCCGACATCTCACACGCCCACTCTCGGATCCCGCTCCCAAAAGCCATACCCAACCCCAGATTGATGTGAAGGTGCTTGCGCCGGGGCAAAGACAAACGCATATATCCTCCGGTCTCGCCCCTCTCCTCCGGCGCGAGCCTTTGCGCCCGCAGCCATGTTCCCCCTCTGCGCCGTCCTGCGACCGCCCGCCCTCCGCGCCGTGCACCACCCGTCGTCGCTCTCCCTTCTGCCCGCCGGCCTATCTTTCCCCACACGACAGCAAACCCGAATCCCCACGTTTTCCATAATACGAGGTAGCTCCCGCCCGCAACAACACCATCCCCGACCCTTCTCCCAGACCGTCCGGCGGCCGGCCGCGGGGAGAGGGCCCGGCGGCTACGACCCCCGCAACCCCGCCCACCGCGAAGTCCTCAACGAGTACAACCTCCGCACGGCCCGGCCTCTCGTCACGAACGACGGCATCTGGCGCCTCGCCAAATCCCGCGGCACGCACACCGTCATCATCTTGGCCGTCCTCTCCGCCTGTGCCTTTTACTTCTACAACGTCCAGACCGTCCCCGTCTCGGGCCGCAAGCGCTTCAACTGCTACTCCGAGTCCATGGTCGAGAGCGTCTCGGGCGAGCAGGTCAAGCGCGTCATCTACGACGTCGAGTCCCAGGGCGGCCGGTTCCTCCCCTCGTGGGACCCGCGCGCGCAAATGGTCGCGCGCGTCATGCGCCGGCTGATACCCGTCTCCGGGCTCGAGGGCCTAGAGTGGGAGGTCAGGGTCATTGACGACCCGGGGACCCTCAACGCCTTTGTGCTCCCCGGCGGCAAGGTCTTTGTGCACAGCGGCATCCTCCGCGTGACGCGCAATGAGGACGGGCTGGCCGCGGTCCTGGGCCACGAGATTGCGCACAACCTCGCGCAGCACGTTGGCGAGCGCATGAGCTCGTCCATCGGGCCTAATATCATGTTGGGCAGCCTGGTGTTGCTGTCTGGCATGTTCCCGCCGGCCATCATACTCGTGCAGTACCTCGGCTCCGGGCTGATGGATCTCTTGTTCACGCGGCCGATGGGGAGGTTGCAGGAGAGCGAGGCGGATTATATTGGGCTGATGCTCATGGCGGAGGCGTGTTACGACCCGCGCGAGGCCTTGGCGTTTTGGCAGCGTATGGATATGGCGGCTAAGAGGGGGCATGCAGAGGAGATACCAGAGCTGTTGAGCACGCATCCGTCGGTATGTTGACCATCCCCCATCTTGTTCAATGTTTCTTATGACTGTAGACGCCCCTCCCTTTTGGCTGGCCCAAGCAGTGCTAACAATTTGATTCTCAGAACGAACATCGAATCGAAAAATATCAGGAGTGGATGCCCAAAGCCGTTGATAAATTCGAGGCCAGCGATTGCAAGGGGACCGCCAGCTTTGCCAACATGTTTAGACGGGCACTGGATCGGGGAAGCATGATTGTAGAATTCTAGATAGTTCCCCCATGGCATGCGAGCGTTTGCATGGCTAGCTAGGTGTTTTGGCGCTGGGTTTGGACGGGAGGGTCATGACATGACACTCCCGTGGATTTTGCTTCCCATTCTTGTGTCTTTAGTCCGAGAACTCCCCTGATCCCATATACCAACATCTCTGATCATCATGATCATTGTGGATCTGCGCACAATTGAAACAGATTCTAGTATCATGTTCTTACCCTTCACACTCGAGGCTGTTTGCCCTCGGCACCGTTCCCACATTCCCACGTGCCCGACCAAACCCCATACGTTACCCCGGACATCCTTGCTGACCAACAAGTAATGCGAAAAAAAAAAAAAGCCTAGAAAGTATACACACCCAGAAAAGGCCTGCGTTACTACTTTAAGGTGTTCAAGGGTAGTCTTGTAAACTAGCCTACTAGGTACCTTACCGTGTGTAGCAGGGGCCTCGGATCTAGTGTAAGCAGCTAGGCTGGCCCCCGATGAGAAATGCGAGTCTCGTGATTTGCTCCCGCATTTTGTTACTCCAGGTTTGTAGTGCCGGCGGAGTTAGCCCCCAATCAGCAGCGGACGAATCGAATCATGTCCCCCGGCCGCCGCCCTTGTTCGCGCCTAGATGAGCCGAGGTAAGTTGACCCGAGCGACACCACGCGCGCCAGCACGCACGCACGTACCGGACCGGTGAGTGCAGTGTGCATTGCCGCTGCGACGACACCGAACCAATCCTCCCCCCTTCCGAGTCGTTTTTCATCGTCTTCTCACCAACACGACGCCGAATCTCACCAGACACTCAGAACCAACACTTGAAATCCATCACTAAGCCATCAACACTCGTCTTGCAATAACACACTGGTACCGAAGCCGCGCCACGCAAAACACCTAACCTTCTCTAAACCCGCCAAAATGTCAAAGACGTTCACCACCCAAGAGGTCGCTCAGCACAAGACCGAGACGGACATGTGGCTCATTGTCGAGAACGGCGTCTACGATATCACTGGTAAGGCGTACCATACCTTCGTCGTCACCGCAAGGCTTCTTCTCTTTCAACCACCCCGCCCCCTCCCCTCCACTCTCACTCTCGCTCTCGCCCTCGCTCTCTTGTTGCCATCGCCGAATGCTAACACATGGATTCTTGCTTACTAGCCTTCCAATCGGAGCACCCCGGCGGCGAAAAGATTCTCAAGCGCTTCGCCGGCAAGAACGCGACAAAGGTCTTTTGGAAGTACCACAACGAAAAGGTGCTCGAAAAGTACGGCGGCAAGCTCAAGATCGGCACAGTCGCTGAGAGCGCAAAGTTGTGATTTATTTTGTTTTTCTCCCTTTGTCTAGATTTGTAGTGTTTGACGCTCCATCTGTTGCCCTCTTTTTCTTGCACCAGTTGGTTTTTACTTGAGCATTTGCTTTTTGATTTCTTGCTCTTCTCTGGCGCAGTGGAGGGGATCCATATATGGATGTGGCTTGCCGAGGAGTTGCATATGGAGGGGGGGGGGGGGGTGGACAGCGGGGGGGGGGGCGGGGGGGGGGGGGGGAGGGGGGGGGGGGGGGGGGATGTGAGGGATGCATCCGGGTCAACCGACTCGAGTGCCGACTGCCTGGATCATCCTGATCTCCTTGGTAGGAATCGGAGGTTTTCTCAAGCCCATGCCTAGTCCAAGGCGTGTCCGGACAACCTCACTCGACGTTGGTTCAGAGACCAACCCAAAGATTTCACGACAGCAACGGCACCCTGATTCTCCCAATCTAGGGGACGGAATGAGCACGTCCAAGAATTGTAGAGTGGGGTTGACCTGAACGACTATACCGCGACGCATTGGCCGAGGTGGTAGACGTGACATCTAAACGGCTTTATAGCCGGCGCCAGAATAGACGGTTATGTCCACATCTCCAGAACCTTTCCATTCCGTGAACCCGTGGCTTTCAAAAAAGTCTCCCTCTTCGGACCGTTTAATCATTAGATATATTGTCGTAAAACTATGTGCAGTCGCCAAAGCAGCATGACTGGAGAATATTATTGTGCAAGCCCTCCTCGCCTCGCCACAAGCCGGGATCCAACCTTTGTGGCAGCAAAACGAGAGTGCGCGTGCGCATTGTCCCAGGCTGGCCTCATTTGTAACCCTTTCATTTCCCAAGGGCAGCTCTGCTTCTGCGTCTAGGTTTTTGTATCATTCATTGAACCGCATTCGTCTTTCCTGTGCATTGGTTCGTCTTCCCGGTCTATAGCAACCACCCCAAAAGACAATTATCGGCTGTCTTGCCTCTCCGCCTCTTTTGCCCCTCCCCTCACGCTCCTAATTTCCAAGCCATAGAGGGTATACTGCAATTCGTGTCGTGCGTTATACAAACGGAACAAAGAGAAAATATCGTTGAAATGAGCATAAGCCAGCCCACTGCTCATGCGATGCCGTCGTTTCAAATTGGGGTTTCGTCTTTCTAGACTGGAAAAATTGGGAAAAAAGAGGTTCGCTCATTGAGCTCGTTGCTGTTCAGCTGATCAATACCCGCCGATGAGAGAGTCGTCATATCTGTCGGGGGTGCCGGTTCCGCTCCCATTGGCGCTGTCGCTGCTCGAGAAGTAACTCTGGTCGATGCGGAAGATCCAGTCCATCTTGTCCCGCTCGCTCCGCGCAGCAAAGAGCCAAGTATTGTCCGTGCCGTAAATCGCGAAAACGCCAGCTTGCAGTCGCTCGCTCAACCTCTGTAAGCCACCACCAGGGCCGTTGGCTGCGCCCCCTGTGCCGGTGCCTGTCCATATGGTTGAAATGACACGTCCAGAAGCAGTTCGTCGATGGCTCGGGCGGAACTCCTCGACGCTGCCGTTGGTCTGTGAGCCCGCATCATCGTCGTCACCGGACAAGAGTCCAATAACGCCGGGTTGACTGTCGACGCGTGAGTTTCGTAGGCTGACAATGGCCACTTCATCCCCATCAGTCACAGAATGAATGTGCAGGTATGGCCGCCGCAGTTCTACAAATCTCTTGACCCATCTCGTGGAGCTGCTATTAGGAATAAGCAGGTACCCACCCTTCAGCACCTTTGGGTTCTTCGGAACTCGAATAATGGTAGGGATCAAGCTCGGCGGAGCGGATGCCTCCGGCGCAGAGCCGTCCGTAGGTGGATCAGTGTTTGTTGGGCTGAGAATCTGCAGTAGCGGATCAGGATACTTGTTCCAGAGCTTGATGCATTTCTCAAGGATCTGCTTCTCTCGCTCTGGTATCTCTGGTTCCTGAGGTGCTTGCGCTACATCAGTCTCCCCCTCTGGTTGCGGCGTTTCTTGCCCGTCTCCATTGAGAAGTTCGTCATCCTCTGGCACCTGCGAGCTCTCTGGTGTGTCATTCAACAGGTCATCATCGTCATTTTGATACGAGGGTTGGGGGGGGAGGTCCTCTCCTAATGTCTCCTCCTCCGCCGCCTTCAACTTTGGCTCTGGCAGACCAATCTTTTTGAGGAGAGTCTGCACCGCTCCAATTTCCGCAATTCGCTTCCTCTTCTTGCGAGAGAGAATGAAGTCGCTCACGAGGGAGACCCCACGAGGAGTCCAGGTGGTAAGCTGCTCTTCCCCCTTAACATAGTCATGTTGGCTGCTCATCCGCCACAGGTCGCCTATTCTCTTGATGGGGGCCGGGCGCATCGAGAGCGTGAATATGCCACTCGTTGCATGAACGAACCGGACGCTTTGCCACAGCGAGGAGAACATTGACGTCTGTCGCACCCAAGATCTTGACATGATCTGGCAGCAGACGTGCATCGCAAACTTCATCGGCTCCGCGAACTTGCTGGAGCTGACTTCCCAGGCAATCGTCATCTGAACACGGTACTTATCCGCGGTGACTCTATCCAGGAGTAACGAATTGTGCAAGCTCGAATCCCATTGGCCAGTCAGCGTAATGCTTCGAGTGCCGTTGGCGTTGTCACGGAAGGCAGGCTTGTTGGCTAGCTTGAGGGTGATGGTAGGGGACGTTGAAGTCATGTCTGGCGACTTTCCTGACTGGTCGAGGAGCTGAACCTTACCCACTCTCAGATTCATCGCGTCGTCCCAGGGCAGAGCATCACCGGAACTGTGCGTGATGTTGATGGCAATGCGACGTTGGAGTCCTTGGTGGAGTTGGAAAGTACCGCCGTCCATCTCACTGGTTTGTGCTACTTCGACGGGTGCGTACTCTCCCTCTTCGTTCAGCTCGAGGATCTGTATCCTTGCCAACACGTCGTGCTTCTCTTCGGTAAAAAACTGTGACTCGGCGATGCGAGCGCCTTTGCCTTTCCCTCGAGACAATGGTACAGCATCTCGCATGTCGTCCCAGCTCAATAATTTGTCCAGGTGCATTGGTGAAACTTTAGCGAAGATGGCTGCTCTGAGGGTGACAGTTTGTGGGCTGAAAAGAGGAACGCTCATACTATGCACGCTCTCAAAACGAATGGGTCCTTCATCGAAATCCTTGACCATCTGCGTTGTGGTGATGCCGTCTTCCTCGGAAACCCCTGGGATAAAAAGCTGAGCGTGAACCTCCGTGCCCTCTCTTTCGGCAAATCCGACCATTTCGTGCATCACAACGTTGAACTTCAGCGTATTTGATGGCGCTCTGGCGTGCGATGGCTCCAGTGAAAGCTTGATCATGCCGATAGCGTGGGACGTATGTGGAGAGAGAATATCCAGGGCGAAGTCCTGAACCCTGCTTTCAAAGACAGCCTTCAGGGGAACGTCGACCTCTCCTACGAGCGTATACTGCGGCATGCAAGTCTCGATGAACGGGTTGTCGAGACTTAGATGCTGAGCATACTCTGGCTGGTCAAGATACTGGTGCATTTGCCGCATTTGCCGAACCCGGTCGTGCAGCTTCTCCAGGCTCCAAAGATGCACAACAGAATTCTTGTAATCGACCACGCGCACGCCGATGCATGGCTTTTGCGTTTCTTCGAGGGCGATATCGTCTCCTTCACCGGTCAGCCCATTAAGGACCATGTCGTAGGTAGAGCAGAGGGAATGGCCGAGGTCCACGACGGTGAACTGGAAGACAACACCTTCGTCAAGCTCATTGCTCATGATTTGCGCTTCCTTCAAAGTTGAGGCGTGCTGTAGCACTGCTTCAGCCATCCGCACGTAGCGTCTGGTCCTCCAAAGCTTGACGACTTGCTTCGCGGTTTCGATTTCTTCGTCAGAAAGCTTGGGATTCGCCTTTGGCCTCTTCAGGGGATCCATTTTCTCGAGCTTTTCCTCGAACAGACGACGTTGAACCTCCAGTTGTTGTTGCATGTCCTCCTTAAGGGCCTGCAAGGTCTCTTCCATCCTGACCTTTTCCTTCTTAATCTCCTCCACTTCAACGTTGGCCGCTTCAGCTGTCTTAAGCTGGTCCTGGTACTCCTCTTTCTGCCGGTCAAGTTGAGACTGCATCTCCTCTCGCACTTCTCTCAACTTGTCGTCTACTTCACCTTGCTTCGGAGTTGAAGGCATAGTGAGGGCGGTATCGAGAGAGAAGTTGTCAATTGTGCCAGTCGACATGTATTTTTCTCGAATAGGATATGAAGTGACAGACTCCGTGTCATCATCCCCATCGCGACCATTGACACGTTCGGCGCGCGCTCTTTGGATTCCTTCGAATAGAGCATTGAGTTCTTCGTCGGTGAGGCTGGCCAGGTTCTGATTCGGCCCCAGTATAGCTTCTGCTGCTTCGCGCCTTGCGAACATGAAATCATTGTCACGTCCAGCACGGAAGGGTATTGGGGAATCCGGCCGGCTGTCGCCAAAATCTGAACCAGCCTTGCTCCAGTTTCGTTCGTGTCCTGGTCGAGGGCTGACTGCTGGCGTTGGCATACTCTTTTCAAGAGTCTGCAACTGACTAGCCGTAACAGACTGACGCAACAGGTTCTTGTCTGCTCTTTCCTTTTGGGCCTCCATTGGATGATTGAAGCGGAAAATATGGAAGTCGCCCAAAATGACACGATAACCGGAGTGCAGCTGCTTAGGCTCCTCGATCCGTTTGCCATTGACCATGACAGAGGCGCCCTCTTTTGGAATGACCATCACAGTACCGTCGGGTCCGTTTTCGAAAGCACAATGGTCATGCATAATTCGAGTTCCGTTGAGACGGATATTTGCTTGGTTGTCAGCGTTGGTGTCCATATTTCCAACCGTGGTCAACCCTGGCTTGAGGTTATACACGAGACACTCAGCAAGTAGCGGATCGTCCGAGAGATTGACCAAATGGGGCATCTTCTTCGGAGTGGAAAGTCCGATGAAGCCCTTTTCGATGCTGATGCCGAGTTCCTCGAGTGCAGCCTCTCGCTCCTTATGGATTTCCTCCGTCTTTGCCAACTTTTGCTCCCAGGTCTGATTGAGGTCTGTCAACAGCTTTTCACTCTGATTAAGCTGCTCAGCAATCTCGGCCTTTGAGACTTTCTTCACGGCTCCGTCACCAGACGTGATCGACACGAATTGCTGCTCCAGAGGTGTGCCTTCCGGATAGACTTCTTCTGACGTGATAGTACCACCAGCAGCTCCTCCAGCAGCGCCTGCTCCGCCACCTCCTCCTCCTAGCTGGCCCCTTAGCAGAGCAAGTTCTTCCTTGAGCTCTCTGATCATTCGGGCGTTGGCATCTTCGTTGACGACCGCGTGGTTCTTAATTCTCTTGGCAGAGTCGGCGTATCGCAGTGTACTGAGAGTTTCGTCATAGTTGATGTCTGCTGGACTGATGGCTGCAATCATAGCCGTCATACTGTTTCCGCCCAGCGAGTCTTTGAGCAGCCACGTGAGAACACTGTCTCGATACGGAACCTGTCCACCGGGGCCCTTCTTCTTTTTCCCCACGGAAATATCCGCCAGAGCTGAAATGACTCGGCCCAAGGAAGACAGTGATCTGTTGATCTCTGCACCTTCCTTTAATCGAGCACCCGTAGCACCAGTTGATGTGGCTCTCTCTGAACCAGCCAAATCAACCAGACTAATCTTGGCAACCTTCTCCATTTCCATCTTAGTGTCAGGATCGAATCTCTTCTGGGTGAGCATCAAGGTGAAAACCGCGTGACTTCGACTTGATGTCTCGTTCATGTTTGTTGCGGCAACAGTTCTGGCCTTGTTTCCCTCGTCCATCAGGTGTTCAATCTCCTGGAAGCTGCCAACGACCAGCTTTGCCAAATCTTCGACATATGGGCCGGTTGATGGATGCTCTCGAACTTTGAGGTTTCCTTTCGTTGCTGGGTTCAATAGATCTCGTACACGTTCGTTGTAGATCTCGAGGTAGGAGACTTCAACCGTACACCGCAAGTGCTTATCCTCCTGCAGGGCTGAAATCCTCCTGAACATGTCTTGGCAAATCATTGGGATGATGCCAACTTCCTTGCCGTATCCCATCATGGAGTACGACTTTCCGGAACCTGTTTGACCATAGGCAAAGATACAGTTGTTGTAACCGCCAAAGGCGTTCTCAAGAAGGGGTTGGCCAAGGTCGTCGAAAAGATTGTCTTGGCCGGCATAATGGTTATCCTTTCGGTCGAACGACCAGTACGATCTGTCGAAGGCGAAGACTTTCTGGCCGGCATCCTTTGCATTTTTCGCGTGAGCTTCAGACGGCGGGGTGAGGACGGTCTGGTTGTCCTTCATTTCGATGATACATTTTGAGCCTCGATCGATCTCTGCATAGTGGTCAGCTATTCAGTCATCTGCCTATTCTCTTCTGCGCGCCCCTCTAAGGGGACGCAAAGACACCACAACTCTGAGCCTTACCTCTACTGTTGAACGGTCTTACTCTCACCACCACCTTGATGTTTCCACCACCGGCGGGAGGCATCTTTGCGACTGGTTTGAGGGCACCTGCCACCCAACTTCAAGGCAGAAGTTGCCAGCTGTGCAGATGGCAGGCTGTCAGCCACAGCCTACTTGTTGATATCGTCCGAACAGGCGTCGGCTCGGCCACCCTTTCCGACCGAACAGCGATTAGGCTCACGTCGTCCACGTATGGTCTGCTCGCGGTGTTGACAGCACTTTCTTGAGCTGCCCCTAGATCATCATCCGCGCGTCGGAGGGGGCGGGGGGTCTCGGTGGGCAAATCCCGGGGATCGTCAAGCGGGATTCTTTCGATTCGGTGGTGAGGTGCTCCTTAGACCGGCTCTTGGAATGAGGCAGACAGGGGCCCCGCAAACAATGCGGTTGCGTCCGATGACGGACAGCAGACAGCACTCTTCCGGTCGTCGCTGGAGCGTCTTTTTCGCACAAATTCAGACTCGTTTCGGCGTCGTAGGGTCGTGATCGCGTAGCACTAAAAAGGGATCTTTCGTTGAGCTGGATGCGAAATGAGAGGTACGGAGTACTTCGATGTCAACAAATTTCGGAAGGACGCGGTCGCGCACCGCATGACGGCCCTCTGCAGGGAACTGATTGGGCCGGAAATTAGCTTTGGTCAGGGTCACTTCACGTGCCAATCCGCTCAGCGGGGTGATCGCCTTCAATATTTGGTTTGGTGAGGTGCATAGTGTGCCTGTGGCAGATGACTAAGTCCTGCGAACCATGGTCCCGGCGCGCGTCAGCTCGTTCTTTCTGCTGCCAGACATCACCTTGCAATGCATAAGACAACCAACATCATCCTTTGATATAGGTTGTATATGCACATTCATCGCCCACAAGCTCTTGCATGCTGCTCAACTAAGGCGATGATTATTTTTGCTCTCATCCCATACCCATATGACCTCGCATCCCCCGCCTTGTCTACTCCGACAAGTGCTTCAAGTTGCAGCGAGGCTCAACCGCTGAAACAACCAAGGAACTCAAGAACGCAAGTGCCTCGGGCAATCCCTCAACATTTGCGTATGGATTCTCGTCTTAGCATGCCTTGTGATTGGCGCCAGTAATGTGTTGCTGCGGCGAAACCATTCTCGCCTCGATCTAAGTCAATCACTCCGGTTCGCCGCCCTGAAGTCTCGCAAGCTCAGCTCCCAGTATCTACGTATCTGCAAGCGTACCGCCTTCCGCCTGGCAGATGTTCATCCCATTCTGTGGCGCCAACCATCACCTGGCCAATCCCTGTCAAAGTCAACAAAAATAATGCGGTTATCTTGCGTGTGGGGTCGTCTTGATGATCTTAAGATCGCCTTAACCGCTTACACGCGCCAGCATGGGCCAGTCGACGATGATTCTCGGCCTAAGGGCCACTCGACAAAAGCTGGATGCTAGTAACTGTACATCCAACCAACTTACAAGGTCCAACATTGAACTGAGCAGCAACCAAATTACCGCTATGTGGCCACACCGATGCACCTTTGCAGGTTTCCTGCTACACCATTTTTCAATGCTCTCATCACTCCAGCCTCACTTGGTTTTTTCGTTCGACCCGCGATTTGGACAGATAGAAGTCGCATCGTCGTTTCGGTACCATCACGGCGGACCGGGCTAGAGTCTCTTCATCTTTCAGAGAACGGAGAACCACTCCGCGTTGGGAGCACAATTTGAGTCTTTGATTCTTTGATTCTTGAACCATGTGCGCCTAATTGCAGCTCTTCGAAGAGAACGCGAAGATAGCTAGAGTGGCGTCCTAGATGATGTGGCACCCAAGTATCCGTACGCCACTCTTGATACGGCCTTCACCCACAGGATTATGCCAACTATTGAGGGTTCTCTGAATGCTCCGTCCATCCCCGGTTTGAACATGCAGAAACCAGCACAAGGCAATGAACCAGTCGGACCTGCTTGTATACGACGTTATTCCCAAGTTAGGCAGGTCGAGTGAGCCCATCCGGTGAACAGAGATCCTCTATATCTGCGACGACTAACACACCCCCGAGATGGAGCACATCCCCTTTCCCCGGGTCTTGAATCAAAACTCCGAAGATAACCTTGCAGACAAGGCTTTCTGTTACCCCCCATCCCCAATCCGATGCTTGCATAGTCGGCGACATGCCCCGGTACATGAAGACGCAAGCAACAAGGCCCTGCCTTGATCCCTTCACCCATCAACAACCCCTAAAGGGCAGAGGGCCCATACTACTATGGATCTACAAAACAACCAACGGCGTGTCAGCCTTGGGTGGCTCTGAAGGAGGAGCATTCTTGTTACCGTCCTCCACCCATCTGGAACGAGATATATCTACGCGAATGCACGAAAGGCCGGTAAAACCCCCCTTCCCCACTAACCTTGTGCCAAACCCTTCTAGAACCCCTTCGCCCCTCGTGTCGCCCCGTCTCAGAAGCTCGAGATCCCTTGCTCAACTCGAGCCGGCGGACCGGATACAACGCCCGGGAGGTGACGGAGGCATAGCGACACAGAGGGGCGCCCTGCGCTTCATCAACTCGGACCCGGGCAACTCGAGGCCCGGTCCATCAAGAAACGGCCCCAGTGTTCCAGAACAAGCCTTTAGAAGTTCTGCCCCGCCACATGCCCGCCAACTTGACTTACACGACGGATAACGCGAACAGCGAAGAACCTCACCATCAAAAGCCACGTCGGATTCGCAACCCCGCCTCGGCCGCAACAGCTCCCCATCATCTCTGCCACCTCGCGCGGGTGGCAGATATTCCGGCCATCTGTCTGTGACTGACCTACCGTCTGTCTGCCGAACGCGACCACCCGTTTGCATGCACGCCAACCTTCACGAGAAATGCGGCAACTAGAAACGCGAACGAAACGAAACGGGAAGAAAAAAAAGGAAATAGGACTCTATTGTTTCCAACGCTAGCGTTTCGCGGTTTTCTCTAGGCGAATTCTTCCCTCATCACGAGCAACGAACTAGAACCAAACGGCGATCGCCGTATACTTTGGTACGGGCAATTGCCCCTTCCCCCTTGGCTAGAACATTTCTTCAGCCTGTCACTAGCGAACCGACATGGGTGTGTTCGAAGTTCCCCGGCAGACACCAAATCCCCTGGTTCATCCATACCGGATGCGGGCAGCGCGCGCGACACCATTGATCACGTTCCTTTCTTTTCCCCCCCCCCCCCTTCGCGAAGAAATTCCCGGGAGGAAGCAGTAAGTGTACTGAACGAGGGAGGGCGGGGGTTTTTGAGTTCTGTAATAGCCGTTTCTTCTGCACTGGGACAGTAACGGTTCTAAAACGGCGCATGCGCCTCCCCGAAGCGGGCGGCGGGCGCGCTGCGAATCGCCACCCCCGGATTATGTTGATTTGCATCCGTATGTTGCACCAATGGCGTTCTGTGCCGTCATGTCACGTCGAAGAAAAGAGAACGACCGCCTCCTGCCTCCAGGTACACCCGTCGTAGGTGCCCGCGCTTGGGGATCGGCAGACGCCACCGTAGTAGCCGCAAGGTTGCTCTGACACCAAGACTCAATTTGAAGACGGGCCGCTACCTAAGGTAGCAGTGCAACAGCGCAAGAGCACAACATCGCAACATAATGACCAGATAACATCCCTAAAACCTGGCTGATATACCCGCTGCTTGGCAAGCGCACCGGCAGCCCGCAACCTTACTCTCCCGTCTCTTCCACGCCTGGTGGAGGTGGTCCTCCTCGCCCCACAGCGAGTGCCGCGCGCAACTTGCCAGGGCTGCAACGTCCACACCCGCGGACGCCCATCGCGTTCCTGTCGCCTCTGAACCTTCAGCGCCCTGATGGCTCTGGGTTCGCGGCTCGCCCGCCGTCGACCGCCCGCTTTTGATATTAATCTACAAACCAGATTTGGCCGTGTCGTAGCGACGCCAGGGCGACTCATGGCGACATCGTCACCGCCCCACAGCACGCTAATCCGTCTTGCGTTTGCAACTCCACGCCGGAATCAATCATCATTATCTCTTATACGCACACGCTCTCTACCTTATCTCACACACATACAAACACACGCAATCACACACGTGTATCCGTACACTTGAAAGTATGTCTCCAAGAATCGGTCACGCCGACCCTTAGCGTAGAAACATGATGTGATCCGAAAACGCTATGCTCCGCTTGGCGTTCCTTAAACTCGCTTTGACTTTGGACAAAAATAATAGATATGGATGCGACTAATCACGTCAGATGACATTGGCGCCCTTTGTGGCGGCGGCGGCGGCTTGTTCGCTTCCACGATAGCGTCTACCAGCCCCAGTCGGATCAACCGCCCGCCATATATTGTCCTTTCCATCTCATCCGGAAACTCAGGCAAACTCGGCAGATTTCAAATAAGAGGGAAGCAAGCTATGGTAGCATTCGAAATTCGAGATAAATTATCGAGACGAGGTGTGCCCCTCCCCCCCCCCCCCCTTCCCCTTCCCCCGCGTGACACAAGTATCGTCTGCAAAACGGTAGTCAAACGGGGAGCATCGCCCATGCTCTGAACCCATCAAATTGCCCACTAGTCCACCACAACCACCACCACCACCATCAACCATCCGTCTTTGTTGGAACGATATCAGTCTTGCGTAATTAAGCACAACGAACTGATTTAAACTCTACTTTCAGGTGGATGAACAATCCTTTAATTATTTTTGACCCGCCTGCAGGCGGTGGAGTTCAGTCAAGATAAGGTACGCCTCATCTAAGTCATAAGGTTTAGTGCGAGGTCGAACCTTGCTTTTGGGAGGTCCCTGAAGAATGGGATCCATATCTAGTACTTCCCCCAGTGTAGATAGATGGGCGTTAAAGAATGAACACGTTTCGAACGGAAAAAGAAAAGACCTATAAACCCTGTTATAGTAACTTGGTCATGAGCACCACCGTGAAATCATGTTTGATATCTTGCAGAAATGGCTACAGTGGATTTTGGGGTTTATTTCTAATTTGTCGCTTCCTCCATGGGAAGGGATTTTGCGGTTCAGATGACATACTGCGGCCACTGACCATGATGATCTAGCTTACAAGTTTACACACAATCGGTATTGTGACATGAAAAGAAATGGCTGTCCGTCCATACCAGGACCAAGACATTTTCCCATAAGAAAAAAGATTGCGCCACCAAACCCCAGTAAATGACCATACATGTATAACTGTGATATAAGGAAACGACAATGCTGTGAGGGAAAGGTAGCGTGGCAACGGCCGATACGTGAAACAACTGCTAATAAAACAGAAGAAAAAGAGCGTCGCGGACGGGTATCAAGTCGGTAATGGTAATGTAACAAGAAAGAAAAAGCGCTTCTCGGGAAAGGAAGGTAATGGGTCAGCCGTGAAGTCGTTTAAGACGTAGGGAGCGTAAGCGTTAAATGAATAACGATTTCGAAACACAAAAATTAAAATGAAATGGAATGTAGAATAGGTGCTGTTGCCGTGTTGGAGAAATAAGATGGGGTAGAGCTGAACCCGCCTGGCTCCTAGCCTCGGAAGACGGCACTAGTGAGGAAGATAGCCTCGCCGTCTACCGGGCTATCCTTGGCTGGAGGGGAAGGCGCGCGAGGAGACGGAACGGTGTCCTTGGCGTCGGTGGGCTTCTCATTAACAAGACCATTGAGAGCCTCATGGCTACGAGCCCGATGGATCTCCTTTTGCTCGTCATCCGATAAGCCCGCAGTGGCTTCAACCTGGTTCGCCGCGGCGCTCATCTTGGTAATTTCATTCTCCACATCAGCCAGAAGAGCGTAAACGTCGCTGTCGGCGTAGATGCGGATGCTTTCCATGCCGGTGCGACGGTGACTGAACGAAGAAGCGTGCTTGTCAACCGAGGTAACAGGAGACTCCTCGATGACGGGTTGCACTACAATCGTGCTGGGAACTTGGGCGACGACCCGTTTTGGTGAAGGGGAGCTGCTAGCAGTGTGCGCAGAGAAGGAGTTCTTGGCGGGGCTTCGAGGAGGAGTGGAGATGTTTCCAACACCCACTGGTGGAGGCGGGCGAATGCCCATGGCGAGCTGCAATGACTCGCTCGCGGCCTTTGCGGCGGGAGTGGGGAGAGTAGCCGCAGCAGCGACATGTTCCAGAAGCTTTTGGCGTACCCGTGTGCGACGGTTCTCCGCCTGTTCCAGCTTGTTCACCCAGTCGTCAATCGACGTGTCGAGCTCAGCGAGAGCTTCCTCTTGCTTGAGCATCGAGTCTGTGCTGAACCTGGCCGTACGAGGAGAACGGAGGTACTGGCAGATGCGAGAGTGCAAATTGCGCCGACCAGCTCGCAGAGAGTTGTAGGTGCGGCGTAGATACTCAGTTCGCTCATCGAGCTGACGAAGTTCCTATGCATACTGTTAGCTTTCTGTTCCTAAATAAAGCACAGAACGACCCTTACCCTTGAAAGGAACTCGACATCCTCCTTCCTCAGCACCTCAAACCGTGAAACTTGTCCAAAGGCCTGCTTTTGCAAAGCTGAGAGTTCGTCTTGCTCAATGTGGCTGGGTGCATCACCGGCTCGCCATCCACTGGGCAGCTCTTCGAAAGCCCGACGTTCAGCACTCTTGTTGCGTGTTGAGCAGCTTCGCTTAAGAAGGTGGCCGTTGTTGTTTCGCACATCACTTCGCTTCCGTGGCCGTCCCCGGTCCATAATACTGTCAGACTCGGACTGGCCCCTCCGGTGGCTGTGAATGAACGACTTTGATGTACCATCGGTGGCAGGTGATGCCGAATTCTCGTTCTTGGCCTGAACGGGAGTAGCTGCATCTTTGATCTCCCAAAGCTTCGTCGAACTACATTCCTCCATAATAGGAGCGGATACGGGAGTTGTAGCGGACAGGAAAGTAGGGCAGGCGGACAGCGGAGTCGTGAGGGCCGTAGAAGCGGTCAAGGGCGTATACGGAGTTCGAGCAAGTGATCTAGGTGAATCATCGGCGCGGGAAGAAGACTGGACAGAGTCTTGGTCGGTGCTGCCGGATCGCATGCGGTTGTGGGAGATTTGTCTGGCAAGACGAGGCACGTTGCCAATGTGAGTAGGGATGACGAGAGGTGCCAGTTGCTTCGGTGAGGTGGGTTGGCGGGGAGTCTGGCTTTCGGAGGTGGATCGTTGGTGTCGTTCCGGTGAGCGAGCCGGAGTCGTGTAACCAGATCTATCGGCGTCGGCTGCGGCAATCGATGAGACGGATCCGTTCGACTGGTGCGGCTTAATGTGGTGTCCGGGTGCGCTGACGGATCTCTCATGAAGCGGTGGGCGCCCCGGGATAGTGGCTACAGCTTGTCAGGTGTGTGCGACCCAAAGATAAAGGGCAGGCACTTACGTGAATCCATGGGAATTTCTTGGACCGTCGTCATGGGGCCCAACTCGGGAATGCTCACTTTGCGCCGTCTAATGAGATTGTGTTCCTTGATGCGCAGCCGGAGTGAGCCGCTACTGCTGCTGCAGAGCTTCTCTGTCTTGTCGTTCTGTCCCATGGCGAGGGCGAAGGCTTGCTCGGGGTCGAGGCTCTTGTTTGGTGGCCGTTGCTGACGGTCCTTTGGGAAGAGCTGGTACTTCCGGGTCTCCGGGTGGTGCATCCTCCACACGAAGGGCTTGTGATCTGTTGATGATGATGCTGCTTGTTGTGTCTGAGAGAATCCCAAAAACTTGGTCAGCGAAAGGACAGCTCAAGGACAGAGAGGACGTGTAGGTAGTTGGAATAAAAGAGCGATGTCCATACCGGGTCCATTGGGGGTAGTGGGGAGGGCGGCTTCGCTATATACGGCGGGTTGGCGGACTCGCCTTCAACATCGAGCATGCAGCTTGCGATGTGAGCCATTGAGAGGGAGGAGACAGGGTTCTGAGGGTGAGAGATAGATGACAGCTGGTACAGGTCAGGAGTAGATCTGGCACAGCTATAGCCAAGGACAGGGAAACTATAGGTCCCACGCTATAGTAAAACAATGGCACCTTGGACGAAGAAGTCGAGCAGTGAGGCTATATATGTCCTATGCAGTGGAGGAACCCGACTGGAGAAGAGGAAAAAAAGCTCGACTTGGACTTGACATGGGGGCCCCCTCGGTTGCTTCGATATGCAGGTCGGTCTGTTTTCTGACAGGGAGCCTTGACTCTTTCTCGACCGGGAGGCTATGGGCCCTGGGCCAGTATGGCAAGGGGGATACAGACGTGGGAGAAACAGAGAGAGAAGAGAGACCAGGGGGTGTGGGGGGACGGCACGAGTTGGGGCGAACGGGGGGGAAGGAGAGGAATGGGAGCAGAAAAGTGACGGAGCTGAGTCGAGTAACAGTGAGGATGAGAGGAAGTAGACAAACCTTGCGTTTCTTTAGCTTAGCATGGAGGCAAGAAAAGGTATGCGTTGGACAAATGTGAGTATCGCATCATCGTCAGTGTGAAAAATGTGAGATGAAGAAGAGATAAAGGACATGGAGAAGAAGACTGTATCAAGGGAAGGAAAGGTGGTAAGAGTAGGTACGGATAGGGCCAGATAGACTATGAGCGTGCATGTATCGGGCAACGGGGATGCCCCATGCGAAGCAACGACCTTGGGCAGTGCGAGTGTGTCCAGCCGGGAACGTGGAGTTTTCATGTCTGCACCTGCTATCCGTACTGCAGCTGGACGAGTCTGCTGCAGGACGGGGGGCAACGAAGGCAACGGGGCCACAGACAGGAGAGGACATGGCGGCGGCGAGGTCTTGAGAAGTGTCCGTCCGTGATGCAAGCACCTCAACGAGATGTTGCTTCCAACGTGCTTCCTTGGAGCTTCTCCAGGGCAGGTAGGACCGAAATTGCATCTATTTTTGAGACCCAGTCAGAGTCCAACGAACTGGGCGAAACACGAGGGAAGCTATGTCCGACTGCCGGACGAGAAGCAAAATTAGGAATAGGGCAGGAGGGGTGAAGAACCAGAAATGGACAAGGGCCATGCCACAGACGAAGTGGATGGTCACAAGTCAAGACGAAGAAGAAGAAGAAGAAGAAGAAGAAGAAGAAGACGACGACGAAGAGTGGGTGTGGAAGAGGAACGCCGCGCTAGCAGGAACCTAAAGTGTATTCGTACTGTGTAGGTATTCGTGTGTGGGATGGGAGCAGCGAGAGCATGAGTGTGAGAGTCTTCATAAACCGAGAGTGTGTCGTACCCAAGCACCAAGGTAGCGTGTGGTGGTGTATCGGTACGGTTATGAATTGGGGGTGGTGGAGTGGTGGAGGTGCGAATAAGGTACTCCGTACTGATGTGCAGATGAGGAAAAGATGTGCAGAGTGTTACAGTGTGCGAGTGTGCACCCGCAATCTGTTGCGTCGCGGTGCATCTGCATCATCTGCATCTGCGTCTGCAGCTTGCATGGGGGAGGTGCGAGGGCAGGACATTACGACGGGTGGGCGGGGACAAGTTGAAACGGCTTGAGCACTGAGGGACGCCGCACAACCAGAGCCACCACTAGCTCGGGTGTCAAGAGGCAGGGGGCTTTCAGAACAGCGGCGAAAAAGAGAAAGAACCTGAAGAGAGAGGGGTCCCGCTTGTCGGACCGGGGGTCCTACTCAGGAAAGAATGGAGACTCCGGTGCCTGGGAGAACGTCAACCTGGAGCCCGGAGGGTAGGGGTGCAAAGGTACGTATCCTATTCCTGTTCCTGCCTGCCACCCTGCAAAAGGTTTCCGTCGCCCCATTTCCGCATCCACTCCAACTGCACCTTATTCGTCCGGGATGCTCCAGCAAGGTAAGCGCGGTACGTACCTTTCAGGCCCCCTGCCCTCGACTCGACGGCGTTTGCAACCACGCACTGGCGCACATGGCATGCTTCCCCTCCTCAATGTCTCTCTCCGAGGAACCGATGCCCGTCATGCTGGTCCATATCGCTGGTCTGATAACCTTTTTTTTTTTTTTTTTTTTTAAGGGCGCAGTAGACCGGGCGGGTGGTAAGTAAAGGGTTGTCTGCTACGCCAACAGCGGCATCTATACACTCTTAACCAGAGGTGTCCAGTCTCTTATGCCACTTGCCAGGGACTGTGCATGTGCAGCACAAGGCGAGGTAGTGTTACCACAGCAGTGGGTTGAAGCCACTACTTGCCACATGATGGAAATCATGTTGTAGATATAGCGCTTCGATTAATTGTCTGGATGTCCACGAGGTTAACGGAACAGGAGACGGCCGAAAACACACACTGTGCAAGTTTTTCCGACTTTTACCTTCTCTCGTGTCCGTCCAAGTGGCAGCATCTTTTGTATGCTTCCAGGTTGCCTCTTCTGACCTACCTTATGCTCCAATTGTAAATTTCAGTCTACGGCAATAGGGGCAAGTCTGAGGGGGTTAGTAGCAACGGGGCACGTGGACACTGAGCTACTACCTCAGAAATGCCTCTCGACTTCCCGGCCTTTGAGGTCTGGACCGTTCTTGTTCTTGCTTGGAACAAGATCGACCTTTCCCAACGCAATTGATACGAGTCGCACTTGCTTCTTTCAACTGGGTAGATGCTTCTCATAGTCCTAGCCCTTGCGAGTCCCAGCGCAAAAAGTGAGGGGCTTCGTCGAGTTTCTTCCACAATGCCATCCAGGTAGCGTGGCAGTACTACGTAAGCCGTCTTCAACATCCTCTCTGTGAATCTTACATCCTTGCCACCTTAGTCGTCTCTTGTCTTACCCCTCTCTGCTATGGGCAATCCGCAGCACGACCACCACCAACACGAGAATCAAGAAACGCGCTAAACACCGACTCACGGCCTCACGGCTGGCTTGTTTCTTCCAGAAATCTATCACAATGCGCCTTTTCAAAGTCAGATTCGAAATCGAGTCCACCTGACTCCGAATCCATGACTCTCTCCACACTCCATGTACGTGCTCGAGCGACGATCGTCATCACGATAACGTCCCTTTAGCAGCACTCGCTTACACGGGAATCCACCTAGTGCTAACTTGACTCGCCTATTCAACACCATCAATTTCGAGTGGACGTGTGCTTCACTACCCAACGAAGCAACGACACAGACGTGCTCCAGGACCACCTTGTAGTACTGTCTCATTCTGCTACGATGGTGAGAAGTCACTACGTTGTTTCCTTCAGGTGACGAACGACCGTCTAAGCAATACGTTGCGGACATATGCTACCCCGTTATGATGTACTTATTGCACTCGCGCCTATCTCGGTCTTTGGACTACAGCCTCTTCCTCGCTGCATTGCATTATGCATCAGCCGCTGCGCCATTATACACTTCGCACGTCCCTCTTACCGCAGCCGATGTGACCATCGGCGGAAGGACGAAATTGGCTACTGATCGAGCCACGAGCCGACGAATGCCATCATCTTAAACCGTTATCTGAGTGCCAACGCAGCAAAGGGAAACTTCAAAGAGAATTACGTATCGCAAATGATCCTTGTGCTGGAGGATTGCGTCTCCAGACCTCTTTTTCGGCATTTTTGCATCAATGTGTTTCTTCCATGTGGCGCTGACTTGGTCTGATCATACTATCGGCGGACATCCTATGGTTCGCAACCTTCGCCGGGCGGAGAGCGCATCAGCTAAAGAGCCCGCGTGAAGACAAATTCGCACCTTTAGCCACAAGTCATAATACTCTGACTGGTATTGACCCTCTCGACACTCAAGCTCGCTGCCCTTGAAAATATACCAGGATGCATTCACTTCTGTCGGGAGGGGATGACCCAGCAATCCAATGATATGAGTCGGAGAATTTACGCTATTGGCCGAATGTCAAACCCGCACAGGCGTACTGCGCGGAGACTTTGCATGAAGTCGCATGAATGACGACCTCAGCGGACAATGAGGATTGGACGACGAAACAAGCATATCAGGAGAACTGTCTCTCACGACGTAATGATACAGTGACTTCGGATATCCACTTCTAAATGCTGAACCGCCGCCGGTGGAGGACCTCATTGTTTCGCCTTCTTGATGATATCCAACATTCAGTGTATACCCAGTTCTCCCAACGACGGGGCGGAAGTCCACTTGCACGTATGGCTTCATGGACGGGAGAGCGTTTAGTGCTGTATACAGTACTAGGGCTAAGCCTGCTCATTCGGAGACTCGGGAAGCGGCGAGTCAAACTAAGCCTTCGGTCCCGATGGCACTAAAAAGAGACTGACGCTGGGGCGTTGAGCTTTGACATCGACATAGGCCATGGGCAATCCGTTCGACAGATCGCTCAGCACCAATGGCTTAAAGTTTGCTTTAAGGATGCACTCTGCCAGACGGTCTCAACTCGTTCTAGATTCCGCCCGGTGGCTTCGATTCTCGGCTGCTTAAACTTCTGTCACTTGCATGCTGACATGTCACTGCGTTCCACGAACCCGTCAGCCCCCAGTATCACCTACTGAGGCAGCGTTAAGCACAGCTCTCCATCGGTTGGAGCAATATTGCGTACCTACAGCACATAACATGGCTCAACGGGTCGATTCGTCCAGCTATCGGCCGTGTCCTACAGGTTTTCACCTCACCATCGGAAGTTGGTTTCATCTTAATTTACCTACGACTCCCACTCGGAACGCTCGCCGGATTCCAGTCGCCAAGCTTTTTTAGCTTTTTTTTTCCTTGGCCCAGCAGTTCGAGCGGCCCAGCACTTATTCCCGTCTCCACGTTCTTGACGTTAAACGTACCACCAATACTGTCTGAGGAAACAACGGCGCCTTTAGGTCGCTGAGGTGGCTAGGATCCTCCCGGTCTATCAAACACAGCCAACCCTAATCACCGTTATTTGCTATGACCCCCTTTCCCCTCCGTTCTTAGGCGTGAGAACGATGAGACCTAAAAATACGCCATGCTCAATGTAACAGCTAAGCCGGTCGCAAATTTCAAGGCGTCCCGATTGCTTTATCGCTGCTGAGTGCGAAAGTCAATGGATCGACCAACAGCCCTTCCATATTCATCCGGCACCAGAGCAACGTGCGGACGACGTGTTCGTAGTCCACGAATACTACCGCGCATCATGTATACCTCTCACTACGTGCTTGGGTCTGAAGCGCTCCGAGCCGCTCCGCCCCAGTCGCAATCTCCGTGAAAAATAAGTTGCGAATCACGGCTCCGGTCATGAATTGGCATGGGTGTCTTTAATATCTACATCAATGATCACACCGCTAGAAGCTCGAGGACCGTTGCTGTCCGAGCAATCCTTCAAAGCTTTCGAATCTGCTAATCCCCGCGCGTCCAACATCGATTCCTCAGTTTATGGGTATCGACAAGGAAGTCTGGGTAAACACGTTGGCCCATCTCCACTCTCAAGGTAAGGCCCCCCTGGTTCATCACGAGCTCAGCAGCATCCTTGCCATTAAGATCAACATGGTTTCCACGCCTCCGTTCCTATAAGTGGCCCGAACGCCAGTTTCTGCGGCGCAAATAGGTGTGATGGAGCCTGCGGAAGAGTGAGGAGTCAAGTGAGGTCAAACTTGACTCAAGCCACTGCGCTGCAAAGCACTTTGACAACCACGTGCTAACGGGCAGCGGCCTAGACGACGTGGGGTTTTGCTCAATTTGTCAATTGTTTACGCATTGGGCCGCACACCAGAACCGGTACGCCTTTGAAGAATCAGAATCAGAAAGGAGCTTGTGTTCAGTGTGGGGCTCATAATCAACTCAAATCGGATCATGTTTTTGGATGGAATTGACAGTCCCAAAATTCTGTCAGACTTCTGGTTCCAATGCCGCCAGAAATCAGAGGCAGAGAGTGCCAACACTGAGATGTGAACAAGCAGCTGCATTCTACTCATTGCACCTCAGACAACGGTCATGGGATATACTCATCCAACTCAAGACGAAGATCAAGTTGTCGAGACCTCCTATCCTTCTATGGGACCGATGAGAACGTAGGTGGAACTCGGATCCTTGCAGATGCAGCGTACACGTCTGAAATAGGTTGATCTCCGCCCCTAGCCACTTCCCTATCCTAAGCAACTGCCAGGGCCCCTAGTCTCTTGGCCTCCCAACGAAGCTCCCCTGTCGACAAGCCATCTCGACACTGGCTGCCCGAGAGCTCAAAGCTCCAGTTGTTCATTAATGCAGGGGGACTAACCAACTCACCTTTCAGGCGGTGGCAGGACAATATCGGAGTCGACTGGGTTTTGCTATGTACTGTATGAGCAGAGGGCCGGGATCGTGGATCCTGAGTGATGTCAATATCGCACCGTTGTATTGTAAGATGGGCCGGATTGGAACATATTCGCCTGCTTGGGGAACCTCATATCCGACAACTTGACAAGAAAGACCAATATTTCATCTCGACGCCTCGGCTTGAAGGGGCAGTCGCGGCCACGACTCATCAACGGCGTCACTCATCACGATGCCATCAATATTTTACCTGATTTGGGACTTTTGCCTTTATGGCCTCTGATAGTCAACGCCAGGGCTGGTGGTCAGTGTGCGCGGATGCATCCGCGTTGAGATCGGCCGGCTACAACCTGGTTCACGACCGTGCTGGCGCACTGCGATGGCACCGTGTCGTCACATTCACACGGACTGGCGCGGCTTCTTACACCCCGCACTCGAGGCCATCTCTGCAACGACGTCGTATTCTTCACATCGCTTACGCTGCAAACGAGTCACGAAAGTTCAGAGCGAAATGATCCATGGTGCAAATGACTGCCGCACTCCCAGGAGTCAGTATTCTGAACTCGCCATACTCATAGTTATGAGACCACGAGGCAAACCCCCAACGGCATAGCGGCAGCACACAGAGAATGAACCGCAACACCACGATGCAGATGTTACACTGCGAATGGGTCCTGGCTTGGGGCACGGCACTCAGCCAAAAA